>NW_009610950.1:0-46034 GCF_000690535.1 Cariama cristata
TATAAAATCTAATAATTATAAATATATCTATATTATAAATATTATAAATAGCATAAATATATATTATAAAGAAATCTATATTATAAATATATCTAATCATGTTATAATAATTTATATAAAATCTAACCATGTTACAAAAAATACATGCAAAATAGAAGCATGACAAAGGATACAACCACAATAAATATAAAGGCTAATTCTGAAATAATTTTTCATATTAATAATTCCATGTGAGAAAGGGTAGGAGAGAGAAATGCAGGTCTGATTATTGCTTTATAAATACCTGCCTTCTAAAACAACAATTAAACTATACAATCATCCAGAGATAAGCTTCAGATTAGCCTGCAATTTACTGGCAAACATTTCTTGCCTGGCATATATTTAACAATGTTTTCTTAATATTGTCTGAAATGTGACCATAGTACAGCTATGGAGAAGGAAAAATAAAATTGCTATCTACACATGTCCTGTTATCTATGAACACAGAACTGTTTTCTTCCTTTTGCTAAACTGTGTGCATCATTTTCTCAGGAGTTCTATGATGAGTGGCCAATCCGGCTGGGCGAGGCAGAGCCTTACAAAGGCCCCAAGACACCTGATGGACGAGTGAGAATATTAATTTTTCTTTTTACGAATCTTAATTTTTACATTGAGGTTGTAGGAGTCACCTACATGTTTTTATCTTTTTATTTAGGAAGTCAACTTTTATAAGATTATTGACTATATTTTACATGGAAAAGAAGAAATCAAAGTCATTCCGTGAGTATTCACTTGCAGTCTGCGAACATGTGGTAATTAGATATATTGCTGGGATAGAATAATAACATGTCTGTATTGTAGAAATCATTTAATTTCATTTTCTCTCTAAAGGTCACCTCCAGCAGATCACTGGTGTCTTGTCAGTGGACTGCCAACATATGTTGCTGAAAATGGATTTGTAAGTTCATAGCAAAAGTGAAAACTAAAAGTTTTAGTTCATGCAGTTCTTCTGATTGAATAAAAAAAACCCCAAAACTTCCCCATGACCAAAAACCTCTACAAAAATACCATGCTGCTTCCAGTGTCATTGGTTCCCAGTGAAATAATGCGAATTCATTGTCTGGATGGAGACAAGCCCTCAGCACAAATGGCCAAAATGTCAGGAAAATTTCCCTCTGATTGTGGTGACATCGGAGGAATAATGTGTGCATTTGATGACACTTTCCAGGTGCCCTAAGTCTCACAACAAAATGTCAAAGTAAGAAAATCATCATACACACTGTTTTAAAATTTTCTTTTTTTCTTATCTCTTCTTGTGTAGACAACACATGTAATTCAAAGTTGTGATCTATGACAGTTATTAGTAATCCTATGGCATTTTTAATAGCAGAAAGGACAGAGCCCTTAGTACTCAGTTATTTCTTTCTATAAACCCCCATGTCATTTTAAACTTGGAAGTGATTTTCTTAACCATTATGCTTATGCACTGCGAGACATCATACATGAGGGACTTTGCCCTCCAGAACGATGTCTGTTAGAATAACCACATCTAATTTAATAGGAAAAGTTTTAATTTCTGTAGCTAGCTAGAGTGTTCACTGTTGTTAGCTTAGAAAATAAATATGCCTATTAAAAATATCAGACCAAGTCTTGGTGCACATTGTATTCCATTTAAACAATCTCTCCTTTTCTTTATGCTGCAGATTTGTAATATGATGAATGCACCAGCAGATGACTATTTCACATTTCAGGTAATTCCAGTAATGTTAATAATTATAGACATCATAGAAATATATGCTAATGCTTTCCACCAATTTGTTATACAGTTGATTACATAAATAATATCTCCTTTGTTTGCGATGTACAGGTCTTAGTGTTACATTGCCTGTATCAACAGCTGTATTACTACTTTCAAAGAAATATACAACACTTCCTGTTCTTTGGTTTTCCTACAGAAAGGACCAGTGGATGAGACTGGATGGGTTATCAAAAATGTCCTGTCATTGCCTATTGTCAACAAAAAAGAAGAAATTGTGGGAGTTGCAACATTTTACAATAGGAAAGATGGAAAACCTTTTGATGAGTATGATGAACAGATCATTGAAGTAAGCTTACTAGGATTAGAGGCTTTAAGGAGCCATATGATGCTAACAAAAATATTATTCTAAAAAGTAATTTTTAAATGTCTAAAAATTTTCAAATAGGCTATATTAACATCTAACTAAATGTCTACCTTCTTCACTATACAGTTTCTTAAGAATCAGAAATGTTATGCCCCTTATAAACCTGAAAATTTATGAGAGATCATTTACATTCCAATAATGAACAGAAGTCAGATATACTTTTATTTTTAATCATTTGACATTTTAGTCATGGTCAGCATCTCCTAATTAGCAGTGGGTAAGCAGGTATGGCGCGCTGCTTGCCAATGGATATGGTGCCTGTGATCATGGGAGTTCCCAGAGTGTTCATGATTACATGCACTTGGGCAAGATAAGATGCTACACAGCGTATCCAAGTCCACTTACCTAACTTAAGCTTCATAAGCCTCAAAGTCCTGTATACAAAATGGGAATATAGGTCCTTAATTACTAAGTCGAGACAAACAACGTCATTAAAAGCTGTGAGGTGCCAACAGAACCTGTTGATGGAAGGTAAAGACCTCTAACAGACAGAATTACATGTTGCTTTTCAAAGGGCACTACGAGAAATTGCAGTTTAAGAAAAGTAAGTTCAAATTGTCAGTTTAAGTTTATTGTCATGGTGTCATCTCTGCTTTGCTTGGCTTTGTTCCAGACTCTCACACAGTTCCTGGGGTGGTCTGTTTTAAATACTGACACTTATGACAAAATGAACAAGCTTGAAAACAGGAAAGACATTGCTCAGGAAATGCTTATGTACCAGACAAAGGCCACCCCTTCCGAAGTTGAATCTATACTGGTAAGTTTCTGCCCGCAGTCACAAAATTAAAGTAGGAAATTTGTTAGACAAAAACTTAATTTCTTACTCATTTTCATTTTTAGAAATACAAGGAGAAATTAAATGTAAATAGTATAGAAGAATGTGATCAAAAGGATCTTATCAGGATTTTGGTAAGTCATTAAACTGAAAACTCTGGTGGCATGTTTATATCAGATAGTAATGTGTCCTCACTATAGAAGAAGTTGTGTATAGCCAAATCCTGATTAATACAATTGATTTTAGCTATCAGTTCCATGAGCTAGATGGGCTTGATTTAATAATACATCTTCAACCTCTTCAGTTCTTCTACGTTCAGATCCCACTGTCACCTACAGGGAAACATTCTGTTCCAAATACATGTCAACAGACCTGGATAGTCAGTTATATAGAAACATTTATATGAATTAGCATTTAAAGTGTTTAACTTCTTTAAATATCCATGGGTACAGTGCTACACCTAAAACTTAATTTATTTAATTTTGAATATAAAAGAAGGGACATTGATGTAAAGTCACTTTCATTCTGAGTAAGAAAAGACATGTAGGAGTGTCCAGTGGAACTAACCTACTTTCAGATTAATTTTCCCACATTTCCTTCGGCAGAGACGTCCAAAGATGGTGATCAGTGATTTCACAGTGATGAAACAGATTTGACATAATCAGTTAAAACTCTGCTACTATGAAAACAAAAACCAGTCACTTTCTTTTCCAGACTGTGCAGTCCTCTGGTTGCCTTAGTATTTCAATCTAGAAAGGGAGTGCCTTTTTGGAGGAAAACTCCTGTTTGTGCCCGCTTATTGCACTTCATCTTGTCTTGTGGAACAGTCCTGCACATGCACTGGCTTACTTTATCAGAAACAAAACCCAAAGATCTGCTTCAGGAAAACACTGAATGAACTCCCACTGTTAATGGATCAAAACAGAGCTAGGCTCAAGAAAAAAGGTCAAATACACACAAATCTCTTGATTTCCAGTACCAATCACGTCACATATTTCCTCCTATTACACCACATTTGCTAATATAGACATCGCCTTAGGGAAAAGATCTTATTAAACTATTTTCCATTATGTACATGTGCATGCCAGAATACAATGGTGTTAAGGTTTTACTGTCTCCCACAAAACAGATGCCCACACAGCTTACAAGTGCTGAAACAAAAAAACATCAACAGACTGTGTGTAACTTCACATACCATTTAAAGTAAATTTAATGTAGCTGCATGAAGAATTGCAAAAATTTAATAGATAAACATTATAAAATCTCTCTACTGGTACAGCAACAAGTGATTATTATGGTACAGACTCCAAATGTAAAAACATGATACTAGTATAAATTTTTAAATCTCCAAAAAGCAATTAAAATTAGTTCTCTCGACACTGTGGAGTCACAAATTCAAAGGTCTGATATCTTGTGCACTGCCAAGGCTACATGCAAATGCTTTATCCTATTATAAGACCTAGAATCCTAGATAGCTAATGGGATAAAGCAGGTGTCTCTAGATCTGATGATTCACAACGTAATGGGTCTTAAAACACCACTGGCTCCAGGTTTCCTTGTCCTTGACCTCATATCAAAGTAGATATAAAGGAAAATCCCAGGGAGAAGGAAATACCTTTGCATGGATGTTCAGCCTTATTGTTGAAATATGTGCATACATTCTGTCATCTTCTTTCCTTATCTGTAAAACAGAGATAATTCATAGACTACTACAGAGAAAGGGAGTCATTGTGATCATATAATATATTTTTTGTGTTGCACCAGACTTCCCTGAATTAATTCTTGTTTGGATTGGGGTGCATTCTTTAAAATACAATACCGCTCTCCCTAGGCTTTGGGATACACAGAAGAAAAATGTTGTATAGCAGTTCACTAATATCACTATTACCAGTGAGGCTATTCAATGTGAATCTATAAAATATATATAAAATGGGCAATTTAAACTTAATACAGGCTTCTTAACTTTCATATCCTCTGCATTTTAGAATTTAGTATATATTTTATGGAGGTTCTTCAGTAGAAGGAAGAGCTGGCCTAAGCTCTGTATCTGCCCTTCAGAGAGAAAAATCCCTGAATGGCATCCAGACAGCTTCTAATGAAATTTAGCACATGGGGAAAAGATTATGCACTTATACAGTTCACTGCTTCTGGAATGATCTCTCATCTTCATCAGTGGTCAGGATTGTTTGGAATAGACTGTTGTAAATTCCAGAAAGGCAATTACTAGGACAGAATCACCACCAACTACAGCACTAGAAAGTAAATGACTCTAAGGGATTTGAAGTAAGCCACAATAACCATGAATACTATATGCTTTGTACCTGTAAGCATTGTAACAATTTTTACTTTATGCATATACTGAGATATTCAAGAGCCAAGCAGTCAAGAATCTACTGCAAGTAGACAAATGAAAACACAAATAAGATTTGTGAATTTTCACATCTGATCTTGTAGGATTTTCCAGTCCACTTTCCATGTGCCAAATCAACCTTACAGGTTTTGTCTATTAAGTGTATATAGGTTATCACAGACAAAGAGAGATTGTCACAGGAGACAAGGTAAGACAGACTAATCTTGAGAGTTGGTTGTGGAGCAACAACAAACAACCAGCACTCCAGAAGTTAAAAATTGTACAGGAATCTTTGCTTGCCTATAGTCTCTCCAAGAGAAGACAAGGCTATGGGTAGGTAGGCATGCAAGCAAGCCTTCTGTTATTAAAAAAATGTTGTTGCTATACTTTATTCTACTGTAAAAGTAAAAATTTTTTCGTTCGAGACAGGTTGTTTCTGGTCACTATATTCATCGCTATTCATAAGATCCAAAAGGGAAGAACATTTAACAAGAATAATTTTGGTTACAAAAAAGATGAACTGCAGCCTTGACATCTGGATAAAAGTGGGAGAATCACAGGGTTTTACACCAGGAAGGAGAAATTCCAAGGCCTGAGATTTCTGAACTAAGGAAATGTTGAGATGGTCACAACAGATTGTGTTGGAATTCAGAGTAGGAAGCAACACCATCTGGCCAAGACTTTTACCTATCCTCTTTGAGAAGACAGCCAGCAGTATCATGATTGTGTTTCATAACTTCATATACATTAGTTTGTACTGAAAACTGAGGCCTTTGAAGATATAGTAAGCATACAGCCCTTAGGCAATGTTTCTACTGACGTCAGAAAAGAAAATGATTTTTCCAACTTTGTTCTTGCCAGAAAAACCTTTGTGTTTTTGACTTTTCCTAACAGAAAGAAGAATTACCTGATCCAAAAGATTTAGAACTGTATGAATTTCGCTTCAGTGACTTTCCCGTTACAGAGCATGGCCTGATAACTTGTGGAATACGACTGTTCTTTGAGATAAATGTTGTTGAAAAGTTCAAAGTCCCAGCTGAGGTCCGATTTATTTTGTCTTGTTTATATTTATTTTAAGATAGAAGAAAAATAGCTGACTGTAGGTATTTTTAATATAGAAACAGGCAATACTAAAATATTAGTAGTATGGATAACAATCTTCCATTCTTAATTAAACATTTGCATATTTGTCATAAAGACTTAAAACTAATCCTGAAATTGTGTGAGCTACGGAAGAAATTAAATCAACATGCATTTACATAAGAACAATTTGCTCTTTCCATGTTTAATTCAATGAAATTATTTTCATAGAACTTGCACATTATTATTATTGTAATTTCATAATATATTTCAGTAATCTTATAGGAATTCCATCATTTTGCTTCAATTAACAGCACAGTCTTAATCACTTTTGTTCATAACAGGTCCTTACAAGATGGATGTACACAGTCAGGAAGGGTTATCGAGATATCACTTACCATAACTGGCGACATGGATTCAATGTGGGACAAACAATGTTTACTCTGCTGATGGTAATGTTCTTAATATAAACCTTACATTCATTATTTAGTTTTCCTTTCAATTCCAATTGGAAAATTCAGGAAGGTACACACTCAGAATTGTCTGGTTTTTTTTACAGACAGGTAAAATAAAGAAATACTATACTGATCTAGAAGCCTTTGCCATGGTTGCTGCTGCTTTCTGCCATGACATTGATCACAGAGGGACCAATAACTTGTATCAAATGAAGTAAGTTCAAATGCTCAAATATATGGAAATGTATTTTAGTGGCAAATGAAAAAAACGTGTCAAAACTTAGAAAAATACAAGGTGTATATTCCATATTCATCTGGCATGAATAAACATTTATCCTACAGAAGATTTCTGCCTCAGAGCTTTGTCATGACAGCTGAAAGACAAAGACATAATGCAAAAGCAGAATCTTAGAAGGATCTCCTTGGAGCTGCAATTCATTTTTAAGAGAGACTAAGCTTTAGCAATGCTTGGATTGTAGCAGAGTCTCCTGCACATGAGGCCACAAAGAAATGAGAAAAGTAAATTAAAATCCCTAACGGGATTACTTTTTTTCAAGCACTTTTCTGGACAGGGATTCAGGATGTGGCATAGAAAATGGCCAGTTTAGAGGTAGACAGGATTTAAGATGCATTCTTTTTCTCTGTTTTCTACTGTTCAATTTGACTAGCTCAGTTGTTCCCCCCGACTCAGTTTACTGATTGATGTAGGTCCTTTCCTGAGGTGTAATCTCCTCATGTTATATAGGATTCTGAGCTAATGAGTTTGTGTTCTGCCACTGAGTCCACATGCCAGTAAATTACACATCATGAGGTTAAGCTTTGCAATTCATGCTCCTTCTTGTTCTGAGAAAATATTCTAAAAGATTTCTTTGTGATTTTCCCTTGTTTGTTATGAAACAATATTAATTAGTAGATGCTTGTTATAAAACAATATTAATTCATTTTGGTTTAAACTTACCTTTTTATTACAACATCATGACATATCACGGTGAGAACCACTCTTCTCCTGAAGAATGAACAATCTACCATTTAGTCTTTTACGTCACCTGTTAGGGATCATTTCTATGTGCTAGCCAGAGAACAGAGGTTTCTCAGAACGTCACGTGTACCAGAAGATTATAACCATAATTTTCTGAGTACAGTTTCCCACCAACTGTATCTCCAGAATGATTCTTCCTCCTCCTCTGACCCTGGATACACTCCTCCCAGGAGACGTGTTTCAGCCTGCATGCTAGAGCAGTGACGCGAGGGGATTTTCTGATTATTCTCAGGGATTCTCCAGGTGACGTAGGAGAGAGAGAATGACAGATGCTGATTCTTATTCAGCGGACTGCCTCTCATCCAAATAAGTTTAAGGGGGGGTTTTAAATCTTCCTACTGTGGTCTTCCCTAGCTGAAAGCCCTCTACGTGAAGTCATACGCAGTAAAGCTATTTATAAAAGTTATCAGGCTTTACCACGACAGTCCTAATCACATGTCAGAAAATACAGGTAGCATGTAGCAATCCGCCTTGGGTTATCTGAGGAATGGAGGTATTAGCCAAGGGAAGAAAGAAGGAAAATACACTTCCAAACATGCTGAACCATCTGGAGCCTACACAGACACTTCTCCCTTCTCCCCATTACCATAGTCTGATGCAGAATTTCCTCTGCTTGAAGCTTGAGCCCAATGTCAGAGGGATGCTTGGAGCTCTGTGACAAGACTGAACATATCTGAGCTGCCAGGACTTGTGAAGTCCACAAAACGGTGATTTTGGAGGGGGGGAGAAGCCCAAGAGCATTAGAGGAATTAACTCCATTATATTGCTACTTTGGATTTAACTTATAGTAAGTTAGAAACACAGGGGACATGGCCCACAGTCATTACAGACAGACAAGTTCAAAAGCCATGCCACAGAATAAATACTTGAAGATGGATAAAGGCTACTTTTAAGGTACACAGAAGGTGTATAGATTAAACAAACACAAAACTGAACATGCAAGACAAAATAGAAGCATGTTTTAAAAATCATAGTTTTTGAGTTTTGAGGCACCTGACCATGCCTTTGACTTTAGTGAGCACTGAACACCCAGTTCTCTCCAATTTCCACCATTACTCAGTCACAAGAGTGAAGGGAAGCAAGAAATTTTTTTTGCTCTGCATCACACCTATGATTAAGGTATACAGATTAAACTGTTGAACATGCAGATCAGAAGCATTTTAATCCTAAAATCTGAATCCTGAATAAAAAATATTGCCTCCAAAATACTATAAAGAATTCCTTCTTTTTCAACAGGTCAGCTGCTCCACTGGCAAAACTTCACGGCTCTTCCATTTTAGAAAGGCATCACCTAGAGTACAGTAAAACCCTACTGCAAGATGAGGTACGTCTGCATGAACCTTCTGCTCACACTGATCAACACAAAAGATGCAAATAGTTGAGATGTTCCAAATTTCACCATGTCTCATTCATTCCTCTAGGTCCAGATTAAGAAACTATGCTAAAATTCAGAAGTTTAAGCCAAATTCTCATGCATTATCCACTTTTAGGGAAACATCAGTAATCCAGCCAGAAATAGACTCACATAAGATAGAAAAGCTTTTCCTCTGGGCCTCACTCACACTCCTTAGTTTTTTTCCACTTTCACAAAACAGCTGACATTGAAACCAAAGCAGAAAATATAATACATACAAAATGTTGTAATTAAACCACAGACCCTCATTAGGTCTGAGTCCAGCTGCTGCCTCTGGCAGCTGAGGAACAAAGGGATGGGGCTGTTTATGGAGGGCGTCCTTACCCCCAGGCCAGTCCCCCCACATCTTACCTTGCTGAAACAGAGAAGGTGGTATTGTGAGGCTCTGCTGCAGCTCCCATTACTGATCTTTCCTGAATTAGGGAGATGCCCTTCCCCAGCATCTGTGGAGGTGAGGCTCCCCACCACAGTCTCCTCAGGCTCAACAAAATGGCAGCAGTGCAGCCTGGCAGGGCTCTCTCTCCCACAGAGCCCTGCTCCTCCAGTGGGGGTCGGCCATCCTTCCCTCAGTGGTGCCTGGCTCTGTCCTGGCTACAAGGGAAGAGACTCTTTACAAGGGAAGACAACTCTTTACAACATATTTTGCAGGGAAATACGAGATTTAACAGGCAAGGCTTGAACACATGCGCCCCTTCCATCCTACTTGTTCGCAGCAGTGTGGCAGGCACCCACTTCCACCCTCATTTTTCATTTTCTAATCCCTGTGGTGGTGTGATTTCCTGATCTCATGAGGCCACAGAATAAATCCTTACACTAACTGATAGCACAATGATCATAAAACCCCAAGATTTACGATTTAAAAAAAAAACCAAAACCATCTTTACCTTTATCGATGGTGATGCACTTTTTCAAATGTGAGATGCTGAGGAGTAACTCCTGCTCTTTGCTGGAGCAGTTGTCAGGACCTCTGGAGGCTCTCAAAAGCAGCATCGCTGCAGCCCGTGCTCTCATAGGTATTGTCCCCTCAGTTACAGAAGGAAGGAAAACTAGGACACTTCGAAAAATGCTGTGTGATACTCTCATTCCCTTTGCCCAAGGAAAAGGGCATTGCCCTTACTATGGCAGGTCCCTAATACCACTGCAGGCCAATAAGGGCCATCTTTACCAATTGAATAATTTTTCATTTGTAGCATTATTTTGATTTAAGGACTGTAGTTGGCCAATTTTGTTACGCTATTCTGTGAGACAATCTGTATAGTACAAATCAAAGACAATGTTATAACAGGAACTGAATTAATAAACTTTCCATCTTGCAGAGCTTAAACATCTTCCAGAACCTAAATAAGCGCCAGTTTGAAACTGTTCTACACTTATTTGAAGTTGCAATAATAGCAACTGACTTGGCTTTGTATTTCAAGTAAGTATTAAATTCTGTATAACTTCCCACTCAAAAAAATGTCAATCCTATAGAATTTTTAACTGTAGTTTCTAGTTGTTTATATGCAGAGTACAGAGCTATATTTAACATTGTTATTAAGTCAATTCTTCTAAAAAAACAAGATATTCTTTCAGGAATTATAAGTTTTCAAATTAGAGAACACATAAATGTATATAATACTTAGTATACCTTTAGTAGGTCATTCAAATACGCTTTTAGTTACAGCAAACCTATATGTCAGAAGTCTGGATTCTGTAGCCTAATCGTAAGGTTGTGTGCATGTGTGGTATTTAGTGCATCATACTACAATTATTCATACTAAACATGAGTATGCTTATGACATGGAACTTAAGATGCTGGTTTGAAAACAAAACTGTCGACATCAACTGATCCCAGTGCTAAATATGCCAAAGACTCCAAACATCAAATCATCCATCCTGTTCCTAAGTTACTGACTTATGGAGCCTTTTGTTTTGGTCCAGATGTCTTATGACTGGGACAATTTAAAGTCAGGAGACAGGAAATAATTCAGTAAGTTGTTCAACAGCAGTTATTAAATTTTAGTGAACATTAATTTCATTATTTCATTCATTCTAAATGCAAATTAGAAGATTTATTAAGCAATAGCAAGACACGTTTATGTTTTTGAAAGTTCTTCTCAGTCACGTCTTAGTGCTTCTTTGGATTTTTGAGGGGATGGAGTGGAAGAACATTTATTAGCATTTGCTTCACTTTTCCCAATTCATTATGTTACAGGAAGTAACAAACATGTAATAATAAAGAAATGTCACCCCAAACCGTTTAATATGAAGAATTAGGAAACTGGTTATTTGGTTTTTTTTCAAGAATTCTGACATAATACTTTACATGTCAGTGGTATATAGCAAAATCTAAATGTGCCAGGTTACCTGAAAAGTTTGAGTTCAATGGAAAGAAGGTGTCACTTTGATACTACTATGACTAGGATGCTACTTTGGAAAAGCACAAATATCAGAAATACGGTTTTCTATTTCATTTTTAATGCAGGAACTTTGATTCACTAATATATGGTTTATTGGTATGTTTTAACAGGAAAAGAACTATGTTTCAAAAGATTGTGGATGCAATTGAAAAAATGGAAACAGAAGATGAGGCTATTAAATATATATCTATCGACCCAACCAAAAAAGAAGTCATCATGTAGGTCGTTAATATTTTACTCTTTATTCAATCAGTTATCTAGGACCAAATTTTAAAGGAATTTCGGCACCTAAACATGTAAATTAAGACCTGGTGTTATTGTCCAATAACAAGCATAACCATGATTTTAAATTAGAACTAGATGTCTACAATCTCAAAATATGCAAAATGTGCATCCATCTGCATATTAGGTATTTAAATTCCTTAAAAAATCAAGACTTTTTTTTTTTCCTATCATCATCCTAACTATACTCCCATTTTGTTTTGCGTTTTCAAAGGGCTATGATGATGACTGGATGTGACCTGTCTGCAATAACCAAACCTTGGGAAGTGCAAAGTAAGGTAGGTACTTTTCGACTAGACAATACTGCATTTACTATCTGTTTTACTGCCTATTTGGTGTATGATAATTAAAAAAAAAAATTAGTTATGATCAGTTGATAGATATTTAAGTATCTGCACCCAACTGTGTTTCCAGAAAACAACCTCTATTTTTCTCTCACTGTGAGTGCAAGGGTTCCATGATGCCTCTCCCCAACCACTCTACAGCTGGTCCATGCGTCTTTACTTGTCCTTCAGCTAAAACTGGCATACCCGATTCTGTCAGCTGTTCTAGCTACCCTGAAATATCACTCAGTTATTTTTGTGCTATCCAACTTTTGCTATTTTTCAGCTGTTCTCAAGGTACAGATTTAACAGTATGATCTGAGTTGTGTCTATTCTCTAGACTGCAAAGTGCCATTGCAAAGTAGCTTAAACATGCTAAAAATAAACTCTGTAATACAGTGTGACACTGCTTTGTACATAAGTACTTCAAGTGCTCCAGTACTTATTGATCATCACACTGAAGCTCATCACTTAGCCTTACAGGAATAGGTTTTAACAATGCATAATCAAAATACAACTGTAAGATGCTTGTGGAGCCCTCTAAGTAACACATGTTACAGGTACTAGAAGATTGTTACGCTGCTATTATTGTCTTGTTCCTGTTAACAATAATCTATCATTTACTCAGCATGCACCAGAATATAATTTGCTGGAAAAAGCCTTAAGTACAGGAGAGATTGTCTATAATTTTTGAAAGAAGCACTTGACTATCTCTATAGGGATTAAAGAGTGGAATTCTACTGTGTTTGACTAAAACTCCCTATTTCTGGAGAAGTTTTTAAACTACTTGGAGATAACGCAGCTAGCAAGAAAAAATCCTCTGTTTTTGGAAGGGAAGTTAGTAATACTAGTGAACAGTAATATGCCAGTTTTTGGTTAGTGAACATTTTAACATTTTCTGGAAAGCCTTATTCTTTTATTTATTTATTTAAATTTACTGCTTTCTGCTGACACTTCCACTGAATTGTGATTACTCAGGTTGCCCTCATGGTTGCAAATGAATTCTGGGAGCAAGGTGACCTGGAACGAACTGTGCTACAGCAACAACCAATTGTAAGTACAAAATAATTTAACTGTGTTAAGCAATATTAACTGTTATTAAAACATTGACTAGATAATGGTCCCCGATGCTTACTAGATCATTATACCAAAAAGCATGGTATCTACATAATCTAAATTACTGCTATTCTGTTCTAGCCTATGATGGACAGAAACAAAGGAGATGAACTACCTAAGCTCCAAGTTGGTTTCATAGATTTTGTGTGCACATTCGTGTACAAGGTAAGAATATTTTCTTTTTGTTTTCCCACAGCAGCAGTTCTGATGGCAGAATTAGTGACAAACTGTTGCAGTTAAAAAATTCTAGACAGCAGCAGGACTCTTGGTCACAGGGTAAACAACTATCACAACTGCCACAATTTTGCACTCTTTTGTTACATAGAAGAATTGCTCCCACAAAGCCAATTCAAGAGATGTGAAGCAAATTCATAAAGGGAAGGTCTCAGTGAAACCTGAGGGTGCTTAGGTTTTGTTACTACCTTGAAAGACTGAGTTAGAGAGCCCAGTGTGATTCTTCAGTGTCCCATTTAATATAAGTATGCAACATGTAGATGGTTACAGAAAGCAGTTAATGCAGTTAAAGCACAGCAAAGGGAATAGGAAACTTGCGATATTCTGGAAATACAGATATTCTACACCTTCTGTAAGGCACTGAAATGCCAACATTATTAATCCCGGTCTAGCTTTTAATATTATCCCAAAATGTCATGCAGAAAAGTGACATGTAATATTTTAATATCTTCAGATACATGCTCATCTGCTTGGAATACACTAAGTGATACTAGGCTTTTTTATTATATCCTGACACTGATAATCATATGATAAAATACCATGTATTATAGTTATAATTGCATTCTATGAATGAGACTATTAAATGTGGGATTAGGGAAGATACTAAAATGTGCAGTATAAAATTCAGATCTTTTCTAACTGTCTACATGCACAATAGGGCATTATTATCCCAACACAGTATTTCCAATAATATGCCACCACTGCATGGCCAAGAACATGCTTTCAAGTGCGCACCAGCAGATACTCATACTATTGCTTTTAAAATTTTTTCTCTTCTACAGAAAAGCCACTACCAGAGATAGAACAAGTACTTGAAAAAAATGTGTAATCAAATAAAATTAATGAATCTACCATACATATTGAAATAGATTTAATAGAAAAATGAAAGCTGTTTCCTCTGCAAAGCAGCAGTATTTCAACAAATTCAGACTTTACAAATCATCAGTGTTTACAAATGCCTAATTTACTAATTTAAATTGTTTGTACAGGAATTCTCGAGGTTTCACAAGGAAATTACACCTATGTTTGATGGTCTTCAAAACAACAGGGTTGAATGGAAAACACGAGCTGATGAATATGAAGAGAAGATGAAAGTTATTGAGGAACAAAAGAAAAAGGAAGAAGAGGCAGCTGCTAAAAAAGGTTAAGTAACTTCTAAGGTTTTCATTTATGTATATTTGTAAGGTAGTCAACATATTCTCTGTCTCTCAAATTCACACATGCAGTGCAATTGTGCAATATTCTATTAAGCTTTATACTAATGGTATGCGAGTTCTGAATTAGCCAAATTAGCTTTATCTTTACTTGGAAGAGGAGTAACCTTTAAAGATTACACAAATCCAGTACCCTGATGCCATTTTCTAAACTGCAGAATTATAGAAAATACGATCATCACAAAAGTGAAGGGAATGTAAAATTTGTCTTAAGACTTAAAACTGAATGTAATTAAACACTTGTTTATCTGTGAATGCTGCAATCACCGGGAATACTAGAGATGTATCAAAATTCTGTGTGGCACCAGCCCCAATGTATTCAGGTGCTTTGTTTAAGTTGAAAATGAAAATCCTAAGTAAAAGAGATGGGAATGGATAGTGTGCATTTGGAACATAAAAAAGCAGTGCAAATGCCTGATTCTCTTCCAAGTTTAAGATAAAGTTTTTGGCTCTAGTTCCCCACCATCAGAGTCTTGACTGAAAAACACTCTCACATATTACAAATTTAACACTAATCTCCCTAAGACAGCCCAAGTCCTAAAAGTGAAAGAATGGTTCTGTATATGATAACCTAGAAGAGAATCTGATTTTATAGAAACTGAGAACCTATCACTCAAGTGTAAAAGTGAAATGAGTCAGTTATTATTATTCTGTATTGCATGTGGAACAGGAGGTCAACAGCTTTGCCAATCAGTTGAGATGACTGAAAAGGTTCAGAGATTAAAACAAAAACACATGCCATTAATAGAGAATGATTTATTGTCAGCTAGTTTGAAGAAGAAAAGTTAGTTTACTCTAAGTGTGTGTTTCACATCTTTAAAACATAAAATAGTATTGAATAATTTATTTGTTAATTAGTGTCTGTGGGAAATAGGTGAGTATTCTTCACATTTCACACAAAAGAGAGGCTACTCAAGGCCATCCATCAAGTTACAGTCAAGAGTGTGAAGTGGAACTAGAGAGTTATTGGCTCCTAAAATAAATGATAATAGGCTAAAATTTAAAGAAATGTTGTAGCAAAGTGGTTTAAAAAGAATTGTAAGTTACATGATTTAATCAAAGCAGGTTTTTGAAAGAGAAGTTTAATAAAATGAGTCAAATATTATTATTGTAATAAAATTACAAGAAATATTTTGGCCTGCTCACACTGTGATACCACTTACATACGCTTTCACAGAAATTACAGCCACCCCATTGTGTCCCAAATTTATTTTTAAAGACACTTTTTTGCAATTAATCATATAATCTTATTTATTTAAGATTAATTTATTGCCGAGAACTAGCTCGTTGTGAGTATGAACAAAGTACTCTTTCCTTACACTAGAATGTAAGCATCTGAACTTCACAGAAATACCAGCAAAACAAAACAACACAACCCAGGACCCACACACAAACCTCCTTACACCTTTGCTTTCTTGGCAAAGAGTATAGTTACTAAAGTCTGATCCTATGCCCTTAAGCATAAGGTTATTAAATAAAAATTAAATTATACATTTAGGAAGAGTCAGGTATTTCTACTCCCACTTGAAGTTAGGACTACCTTACATCATAGTCTCAAACTGCACCAGGAGAGGTTCAGGTTAGACGTTAGGAGACATTTCTTCACAGAAAGGGTTGTTAGGCATTGGAATGGGCTGCCCAGGGAGGTGGTGGAGCCACCATCCCTGGAGGTGTTTAAGAAGAGACTGGATGTGGCACTTAGTGCCATGGCCTAGACAATATGGTGGTGTTAGGGCAAAGGTTGGACTCAATGATCCCAGAGGTCTCTTCCAACCAAATCAATTCTGTGATTCCGTGATTGGTATTTTGGAATCACTTAATCACTGACTTAAGGAAAGAACTATTTTCCCACAAGGAACCTTACACATACAAGCATGGACAGACTGATTTGCAGGAGCTAAGGATCTGATCTTTGCATATCATAATTGGTATCACAAAATGTAAGTGAATTATTTTGCATCTTTTTAAACATGCACTGGATGAGGCCATGCACATTTGTGAAGAACAGATCTGACACTTTCAAATCAAGGCCATGTAAACATATGGGTTTGTTAAGTCAGTTCATACAAACAATAATTTGATACATGCTGAACCACAGTGGTTTCTCTAGATCACTCTGACCTGGCTATTCTTAGCCGTTCAGTCGACAGAAAAAAAAATAAACATATTTGCTGAACCACTGCAGTGGAAAGTTCAGAACAGAAACAAAAAAGGAATACAGTATTAAACTAAGAAAATGAAATACATAGTAACATACTGTTGATTATATCCACAAATTACAGAGGGTAGGACACTGATTATGTGACATGTTTCAATGCAGGTGGAAAGGGTCGAAAATGACCTAGTAACATGGTGATCCACAGCTTTCAAATGTAAGTTTTAATTCTAATATTGGTATCTTACCTTAAATGAACCTGGAAACGCAATTTATTACATTGAAAGAATCTTAACTATGGCCAATGAACATCTGTGGAATCATTTGAGAGAGGCAGTAACAGAACCAGTAGCTATAGATAACATAAAAAGTGCGTCTCTCTTAACTGGTAACTACAAAGGGATTCATGCAGGGTTGGATAAAGGTTTATACAACTAGGTCAAATTAAAGTTTTTGTATCATCTGCTTCAAAAATAGATTCACAGATTATATTGATCCAAGGGTTTATTTCTTTTGCATGGCTTGCATACCTCAGTTTTGTATGTGTGGGACAGAGTTATATATATTTAACTACTGAAACTTTCCAGTAAGAGTGGTTCAGTGTGTGTTTGGTCCTTTGAGAAATGTTGGTATCAACTGCTACACTAGATACACAAATGTATATATAACACGTGTTATTGCTTCATATTCCATCTTCCCAGACAAACAGTGAAAGGACGTTCAATTTTCAGAAGGTCAAACACACATAATATGCATGTAACAAAAGCAACACGTTTTTAACAAGAAATTAGAGCCGCTAAAATTAACAGAAAATACTCACTTTACTTTCCTTCTCTGTTTTTTTAGCTGAAAATGCAGCTGGAGGTGGTGGCGGGAGTGGAGAGGACGGAAAATCCAAAACATGTATAGTTTTGTAATTCTTTGTCTCAGACACCGTTTCTGCTACAGAAAAGACATCTAGAAAGAACTTCAATGAGCCCCAGCGGATTTCTGCTTCGCGTAGAATAGTATAGAGCGATCTCTTAACAATCCTCTTAAACACTTGCCATTTGTTGGAAATAAGTTTTAATGGAATAAACCAACAGTTACAATTAAAAAACTGGAAAATCAAGAGAAAAAAATAATGGTACAAAATGAGTTAACTGCGCTCTAGATACTTTTTAATGTCACTCAATTTCTATACAGTATTTTTATTACAATATGTAACTTCTGCACACTGTCCAGAAAAAAATGTAATTTTGACAGATCTTGTATGAAATTACTCAATGAAATCTAACATGTACAATTCAAACAAAAAATTGCTATTTTTCGTAACTTGTATATTTAGATTTTTATATTATGTGTATTTCCTTAATCTGGAATTGTGTCCTTTTCCTTCATTCTCAATACTATATAAAGTTCTAGAGTAAACATCTCCTTCACTTTAGGAATGCTCAACACAATTTCCTGTCTCATATCTATACAAAGCAGGCCTATGGTACACGGTACTTTTTCAAAACACCAAGGATAAATATGTAAATTGTAGCCATCGCTCAGAGAAACCACTCTTTTGCCCATATGCAAATGGCTCTGACCACAGTTCCTAAACTGACCACCTTTTATTGTAAAAATCTAAAAAGGCAGACTGTAAACATCATACTTTGCATAAGATACCTATACCAGTATATCTACAGCAGGCTCTACATTCAAAGGCATTTTAAAAGGCTTATGTTCTCCCAATGCACCTTTTTTAAAATGCAGTAAATGAAAGTATTTGAAAACCAATGAACAGGCACCAATTTAATCTCGGGACAGTAGAAGTAGGGCACATCGAATTCACATTACCTCCCTTTCTACAACCAAGACAGACTGCACACAAATTAGCTCTGCATAAACAATGATCTCCCTTTCAAAACCCTCTGTTCTTGCAGAATGACAGAGCCTACTCCATACCTTCTACTCAGGTCTCATGAAGCCAGCTCCTCCTGCAGATGAAGGAAAATGGCTAGTATATTTTACACGGATCTGACTATTCACTGGAACCAATTCCAAATCTAAGAGGAGATGGATGTCAAATGCAATTACTGCAACAAACAAGTTTAACAGGCAGACTCAATCCTGCCACTTTTCTTCCTCCTTTAAATAAAGCAGACCCTTTTTTTTTTCTCTGAAGGGCCCTCAGCATTCACTGAGAAGGGAGAATGACTAAACGATCTGCCACATTATATATCTTTCTTAGCATGCTCTATGAATATAGATACTGTGTACAACTCTCACCCAAAATTAAAGGAATCCACAAAAAAAATCCCACTTATTACATCCTTATTTATAAATGGGCCAAATATTTTATGCAAACTTAGTTATGACATAAAACTGGGTATCATGTATTATTTTCCGTATTAAATGCAGATACTAAAGAAAGTTATTTCAAGGTTGTTTGATCATGTAATTTTGTTCAAACTGCATTAAATGATGTATTTAATATGTACAATGTACCTTATTGTAACTGTATTTTAAAGACCCAAAAAGGAGTTAGTTATCCAGAACACATACTTAATATACAATACTTGAAGCAACAAATATAGCAACACATTCAACAAAAGCCCCTTTGGGCAAGTTGCATACATGTAAGCAGATTGCTGCAGATTGGATTTGACTCTCAACCAAGCTTGCGAGATGACAGAGAATTAACCTCTAAATCCACCTTCTTACCTAAAGAAGCCTTCATGCAAGGCTACGTTCATTTCTTACTCAAGGACACCCTAAATATGTCCTTGTACTGTCATCTATTATGTAAGTACAAGCTGTTTAAAATGTAATTATGCCAATTAATACTTGTAAATAGAGTTCTCAACTTATTCACAGGAGCGCATGTAAAATGCTCATAAATACACTGCAATCATCTTTGCTGTTACCTTTTCCATATAAAATACTTATTATAAATACTTTCTATAAATATATCTACAGTGAGAAGTACTTATCAAAAATATACTTTATACAACATTAACTTTCCTCAGACTAACATGAACATTTAATTCAAAAAAAGTTTGTCCTTTATATCCAAAGTAATTTTCATCCGACAAGGAAAATAGCCACTGTAACTATTCATATGGAGACCGTTTCTTTGGAAACATAAAGTGAAGAATGTTTAATGCTTTGTTGCAACTTGAAGAGGAAGATGAATCCAGTTAAGTTTCTCAAGCAAAATACATTCTTTACTTGTATATTTAGGATTACACTCTAAAGAAGGATTAACATTCAATCAATGTTAAGGAGATCAGAAACCACAGATAACATAAAAGTCACATGTACATCTCTAGTAGAAAGCCACACACTTTATTTTTTATATCAAAAAGGTCACCAACCAATCAGATTTTTAGAAGTGGAATTATCAGTCACATCATATTATAACTAAAATTTATAACAAAGTCACAATGAACTAACTTTTTTAAGGAGTAGGGCAGACACTTCAGATACGGTTTACTTAATTCAAGCATAATACATATTGGATAAAAACTGAACTTCTCCAATAGCATTTGAAAATACTTACAGAGTCTAATACCTGAGTATTAAAGTCTAAATGGCGAACAAATTTAAGGCTATTAATTCTTGTTTAATAAATTAGAAATATGAATCTATTAAAGTGTATGGCTTTAAACTACTAACAGAACCTTCCAAAATGCCCTTTTACAAAAATCTGGCAATAACTGAAGTTTGGGTTAAAATAAAAAGCAGCCAACTTCCATGATGTAACGTCAACAAACTATATTCTTGTTTGTTTACAACCTTCCTGCTTTAAGTTTGGGTGTCCTAAGTCTTTTGCACTGAACTGAAAAAAATCATTTCTCTTATTTCATGAGTATATAACCTACCACAAGAAAAAGAAAGTTTTTAGACCTGAAGCCTTCTACAAAGATAATCTACCCAAACGGTCCATGTAAGTGACTGTAGAAAAGGTATGCTGGCAGAAAGAGGTCTCTGATCCCTAATTATGACTGGATTTCCAGACTTTCATCTTGATAGTTCATGAAGAAAATCAGCCTACATCAATCACAAGTTTCAGAGAAACAAGTCTTGAAAATACTCATCAAACTCCTCCTCCCTGTGGGGGGAAAAAAAAAAAAAGTCCAAGAAAGTTCTGCTTTGAATCTGTAACTAGGACATAATCGTTGTACGACAAAGATTTAGCAGGCTTCTGATTACAATTTGTAGTCGGTATAGATAATTTTGCCTTACTCACTACTCACTATACTCCAATACTATTCACATTTCCCTATCTGGCAACAGCAGTGAGTTGACTGTCAGTATTTACTTCTACGATAACTGACGGTACAGTAGGGGGTGAGACAGTATGGTAGTGGTTTGACAAAGGTTCTCCTCCAGTGTTTTGTATGTCTCCTCTTTAAAAGCACATTCTTAGGTTCACTACATGGAAGGAGATTTGACATAATTTTAAATGTCAGAATATTCATTAAAACATTCAGGAAAAATCTCTGCCTTTGCAGTTCTGAATGGACAGTGTACGTTTTACTAGCTACAAGTTCATTAGATCAAACTAACCGTGATTTTTCATCTGCTTCTTGTAGAGGACCTTTCCAAAAGTCAGCATCTGAAGGACCATCTTGTGCATCACTGTTATCTGAATCTGTTAAAAAATTTAAAGTGCTTATTAAATAAATTTTAAAAGAATTGATCTTCTTTTTATTTAGATGGTATATTGCTAGGAGTAAAGTGTAGTTGTGACCACAAGAATAAAAAGAACACTTCATTTTGCATAAAGTGAAAATGAAAACATTTTCCAATATTACTCAATATAGCACCAAAAAGACTTGGGTATCATGAACTAGTATTTTGGCCAAACATAGCAACAATCATGTCAAAAACTGATCTTGACACAACAGCAGCATAGCACTTTGTTCCTAAAATTAAGGGTTTATAATCACAAACCCAGAATTACAATAGTTCCAACTCATGACACTAAATGAATCAATTACTTTACTTCTACTCGAATGATAACTTCTATTAACTGCAACTTACCAGTGAAATGGTCAGAAAACATGGATTACTGCATAACTCTTTCATGTAAGTATACAGAAGGAGGGAAAACAACAACAAAAATCTCTTTATCAGAAATATGCCCTGACCTAAAAAATACCCAATCTTCCAACAGAGCTTCCCAGACAAAACAAAGACTTCGGGCATGGTCCAAGTCATAAGAAAACCGCTTCAGGTCTTCCTGTATCTAACTGCAAAAACCTAGGTGCTGAGGACATTTGGAAAAACGTATAGCACAGCAGAGCAACCAGTAGAAACACTCAATCCCTTCTAGACAGTCTGCAGCAAGAACTGGCATGACCAGAAGATGCGGCTTGTTTCATCAAAAAAGAAACTGGGGACTGGTATTACCAAGATAGAACCAGTGCTTAAGGAGTCACTGAGACTCTGAGTGCATCCACCTGCAACAAGTAGGTCTCTGAGGCACTACAGGCGGCACCTGGAAAAGTCTTTAGTTAAAGCCTAGGATTTATTTAAAATCTATTAATTTTTTGAGCAGAGTACATATTAGTATCATTCCCTGAAGGGAAACGTAGCAGTTACTATATCAGAAAAGTACTCTCATTACACAGCACACATTACACAGCATATATTTGCATTCCTGGACCCATGCAATTATTAACAATGTACCTATTTTTGCACCCTCTACTCTTTTCTGGAACACTCTGACCTCTCTTTTTTTGTGATTATTTCCATTCTGTTATCTGCCCACATTTTTATTGCTCACTTAAACTTAAAATATTTCCTTCTTGAAATTCCTTAGTTTTTCTCCAAGAATTTGTAAGTAATTATTTTGACCCTTCATATCTCTGCTTGTTTTCACACAGCATTCTTATCATATAAAATATTAAAACCACCAGCAAATAAAACTAAGACCACTGAAAAATGATTATGAAATAAAACAACTTATTACAAAAACATAAAACGTAGAAAATATTCAAATACTTTACCTTTATCAGAATTCTCTGAATCTTCTGAAGACATCTGATCTGGAAAGAAACACCATATAAAAAATAGTAAGCTACTCTTGGTTTTATCCGTATCTTAAATTGTTTACAAGGATATTTCTATCACAATATATTCCACGTACACATCTCCAAATGCACGCACACATCATACATTCAAAGAAAGCAAGCAAACACTGAAGTAAAAAGACTTTTTTTGCACGAGTTCAAAGGTCATCAGTTTGAGCTCAAATACGTTATCCTGAGATCTGTGGTGTAAAAAGGTTATCTAACATTTCCAAAAGGCTTTCAACCCCAAAGCATACTTCACACCCCTTTCTGGTATGCAATGTCCAATTCTTGGACAAATTTTCCTTGCAATGCATATTTTTCAAAAGGCTCTCCCTCTCTGTAAAATATAATAAATTTATCTTTTTTCCTCCAATTTTTTTTTTTGTGCACCCAGGAAATTTTACCTAAGAAATTTAGCTTCTTGACAACCTGTGTTACAGTCAGGAAAGTTACATATCTATATTTATACATAATTATATATCTATATGTATGAAACTACAGCAAAACTAAGATTCAACTAACATATTTGAATATTTTAAAAATTGAATGTTTAAAATTTAAATTTACCTTTATGGGTCTTCTTTTTAGACTTCTTTTTTGCTGAACAAGATAGTTTTGTCTTCTTAATTTTTGGCTCTTTAGAGTTTGGTACATCTGTGCGTCTTTTCTTGTGTGCTTTGACTTCTTTCCTCCTTTAAAAAAAAAAGAATGTACACGTCTATTATATGTACTCCTCAAGCAACAGTAAATCTTAAAGTATTTAATTCAGTCATATAGTTGTCATTTTTTCTGAACCCTATCACTAGTTAAACTGAAAAAAAATAATGCAGTTAAAATGAAAAGGGCTATAGAAACACTAGAGCTCTATAGCTGAAGATAAAGGACAGAAAATGCTAAAGCTGCTAAAAAGACGCTGGTAAGGCAACAAAAGCAATGACCTGGCAATCAAAGATTAAATACAGAAAATAATTTTGTAACATGCCAAATTCTTATTTATATTGAAATCTTATTTTTCCTTTTAGCAAACAATTTTTTATGTATGTAATGAGAAAAACAGTTATGTGTAAAACCAAGTTTTTCAATATATTATCCTATTTGATAGCAACAAAACCTGAAGTAGGAGAATCTCAAGCCTAAGAACCTGCTGCAGACCAACAACCCATGTATTTTATTTTCAGCATTACTTACATAGGCTTATAGTACGAACATAGGCTAACTTCTTCCTGCTTCTTTGCACAAAGAAGTCAGTAAAATTCTTACAAAGCAAGTATTAATCTGCAGTTGACAAAGAGAAAATGTTTGACCGTGCTTATACTGAATTCAAGTGGTTTTACAATTTTAGTTCCCAAGAGAAGCAAAATAAATCAAACTAATCTCAGTTAGTTAATTCTCCTTCTTAATATGTGCCTATATAGTGCTTTAATGAAACTGAATATGAATTAACTTTTAAAATGGATTAATTAACAATTTTGGATATATCCATCTAAATGCACCTTTGATTTTACTTTAGAAAAGAAACCATTGTTGCCTAACTCAAAGGTTTCCCTTCCATATGCTTTTCAGATAATTGTATGGCTTAATTACTGAGCTGTGCAACTAAGTTAATGCCACATCGATTCAGAAAATCACAAAAACTGAGAATCAATAGTTGTGGAATTCAGTGAGATTATAGATAATAATAATAAAAAAATCTTAATGCATACATTTTATAGGTTCCAAATTCACTATTTTCCTCTCCTATTAGTAAGTGATTCTCAAAGAAGAACAAATACTCAAATTCAAAATTTCAAAACACAGTCACTTGACTCACACATAAACCCACTATTTTTAACAAAAGGAAAAGCATTCCAGCTCTTAAACACAGCAAGAGGGAAAATAACAAAGACAATGTTTTGCATAAACTGTCTGAAAAGAAAAACAATCACTGGGTTGAAATTAAGCAAAAAAAAACTTTTGTGAGGGTAGGGATGGGATTCTTCCAGTTTCAGGGGTTTTGTACTTTCATTGGTCCAACAATATCTAACTCTCAACAGTGTCAAGCCAGTGGCTTTACAAGAACTCCAGAACAGAGTCTATTTCAGCATAAATGAAGTTCCTGATCATCTAGCTGAAGTCTTCCCCCGTTTGCTGTTCATTCTAGCTGTAATCTATCAATAATTCAGCCCCCGTATTTTCAAGATATTTCATTACCGGTGATGAAAGTTTAGTTTGTGGGAACATTCTGGACATAGTCCTGAAAAAGAAAGAATCAGAACATTACAGCCATGTATTTCGTAAGCATAATTAACAAAACTGATTAATACATACACAAAACTAGACAGAACACTATCTTCCAATTTCAGTAGCTTTTCCTTCAAAACAAAAGTTACAACATAATTGTAGCCAGGGTTGAGAAAAATACCATGATAAAAGTCTTCAGTACAAACCCAGATTTTACTAAACCTGGAGAAAAATCACATGTTTAGCACTGGCAGTTCTTCATAAAATATATCAGTGCTTCTCATGTACAGATATCCCATTTTATGGACATTTGTGGACAGATCAAACTGCTCTACAATTATGCTGAAGACCCATAAGTCTCTTACAGCTTTGCCAGAGACCAAGTGCTGCCACATGGAGTGTCTTGTGCACAAAAGAAAAAACATCATTAACTTGTTTTACACAAAGTAACTGTGTGAACTGTGGTAAGTTTAATTATCTAATGAACATATCAAAATATATACAATATTGAATAAAAAATCCCACTTGAGGCAAGAATGGAAGAGGAAGTGATTTAATTAAAGTTAGAATTTTTGGAAGAAAACCTAAGTATTAAAAATAAAACCAGTAGAGCTGAAGATGTGCAAAAAGTTGTCTGGTCCAAAGCCCTAAGGACTCCTAAGCCATGTAACTGATCAAGCAATGAGAATGATGAAACCCTCCTTGCAATGCTGTATTGTCCATTAAAACCAGACGTGCTTGTACACAGAACAGCTTATAATCAGTTATTCTAATTTTATGATACCACCAATTATACAGCACGAAGTGCTCAACCTGTGACAACTTTGTCATACATAATGATAATACCCATTCTCTCCAAATCAAGACCATCATACCACCTGTAACTAATTTAACAAAATTATCTCCTGTTCAGTATTTTCTACTTTGCCTGAACTAATACCATTATCATTGGGTCTCACTCGATAGCTTTTAAAGCACATGCTATTTGTCTTCTTTTAAGTGTATATATCCTTGAAAGGCCGACTTACTCAATTTCACAAGTGCATTCCTCTTTTCACCATGTTCAACGTAACCAAAATTCACCTCCCAGCTCTTCAGGCCTTCTTTCTCATCACAGTGCTTATTTCCACAGGAAAACTGACCTTTAAAGAGGTCAAAAACAGCAAATCATGGTTCAATGATTAATATGCATATGTTTGGGGTTGTTATTTCCAGTTTTGCTCAGTTTTTGCTTTTTGTTTTCCACTTCTTTCAAAGAAAAAAGCACAAATCTAAAAGTAACATCTAGATGAAGGAAACTAACAAATAATGACCAAGGAATCAATCATACTTGTCTAATGTTGCATATTTGCAAAGAAAGAACATAACTTGAACTGTGTTTGACAATGTATAGATAAAGGCATATGTTAAGAAATAATATGCCTAATACTAAATTCTGAAGAAATTAACGTCACCAGGATACATTCTATATTATAGACTATATCTATATCATAGGACAAGAGGAAACAGTCTCAAGTTGTGCCAGGGGAGATTCAGGCTGGACATTAGAAAGAATTTCTTCACTGTTAGAGCTGTTAAGCATTGGAACAGGCTCCCCAGGGAGGTGGTGGAGTCACCATCCCTGGAGGTGTTCAAAAAACGTTTCGATGTGGCGCTTCAAGACATGGTTTAGTGGGCATGGTGGCATCAGGTGTACGGTTGGACTTGATGATCTTTGAGGTGTCTTCCAACCATAATGGTTCTATGATACCTTCCACTACACCAGGCTGCTCAAAGCCTCATCCAACTTGGCATAGGGCATCCACAACTTCTCTGGGCAACCTCTTCCAGTGCCTCACGGTGAAGAATTTCTTCCTTATATCTAATCTAAATCTTCCAGTTTAAAGCCATTGCCCCCTGTCCTATCACTACATGCCCTTGTAAAAAGTCCCTACCCAGCCTTCTTGTAGGCCCCTTTTAGGTATTGAAAGGCTGCTATAAGGTCTCCCTGGAGCCTTCTCTTCTCCAGGCTGAACAACTCCACCTGTCTCAGTCTGTCCTCACAGGAGAGGTGCTCCAGCCCTCTGATCATCTTCGTGGCCCCTCTCTGGAATCACTCCTAAATGCATATCCTAAATGACTACTTACTTAGCAGAGGATGATGGATCAGGAGTTGTGATTCAGACATGCACCTTTAATGACATCAAACTATTCAAAGTATTGTGTATGTACAAAATTAAGATGCCTGTGTTCTTACCACCTTACTAGTTCACCTGAAATACTGGACATACAATTTGTATTCTAATGACTTTCCATAAGCACTTTTAACAAAAGCAAATTCAGTTCTGTGAGAAATTATAGAATCTTTAAAAGCTTCCTGGGGTTCATTATGGCAAATACAACACTAATTTTAAAACAATTTGCACACAATGGATGTTGATTACAACACTGGCTTCCCAATATTGCAGTAATAAAGATACATATATTCCCTTTGCAGAAGACTGATTTGTATGCAGAGGTGGCAATAAGGATGTGTATTAATAGGCTCACAAGCAGGACTGTTGGCGAACGATTAGCCTCAGAACATTCTGCTTAAGCTGGTAACTAATGGATTGGCACTGTCCTCAGATACTTCAGTTCTGCAATGTAAAACCACTTGCAATGCTAACACTTGAACCAAACCCCACCCCAGGACTCCCATTAAAAAAAAGGTTCAAATTAATATACATTAAATATGTTTAGCCCTATACGAGGTATGGCTATCAGTACCCCGTGTCACCAGGAATGATTTCTATCTGTTATAAAGAAGTAAAAATCTACAAGGAACAATTTATACAATATGAAACTTTTTGGCACTTAACCAGATTGTTTATTTCACATCTTTGGAAAAAAAATCCCAGAATAAACCCAGTTAAACAGGCAGAGAGAAAAGAGAGACGTATCAGTTTTATTTATGATTAGCTGCTCTTTACAGTATGTAAAATCCATTTTGGATAAACTCTATGTTCAGCTTTGCTCTTTCTGCATATTGCTGAAAAAGTCCTATTTCAACCTCTACTCAATGAACTTGTTACCTATTTTCCTACCGAAAACTTTTACCACTATCGCCTTTTGCCTAAAATACCTTCTATGTTAAAATTTTATGCCATATCTTACTATCCATGCTTTAAAAGTAGAGAAAAAGTACTTGGGAAGGCAACTGAAATACAATTTTGTAAATAGCTTAAAAGCTTTTCATTTTAAGGATTTATTTTCAGACCAACTAACTCATGTGCCTACTATTCACCAATTTTAAAATTTTAAAGTAGAGTTTCTACCCCAACTTAAGATTTTAGTTAAGAAAACGCCCATTTTGTGGAACTATTTGTTGAAACTGGCAATATATTACACCATTAACCGCCACTAAGGTTACATTTTAAATTTAAGGAGATAAAGCAGCAAACTCCAATATGGTCTCCTTTCAAAACACCTATGCCGAAAGATTGGAGTGGGAAAGAAAAGGAAGAAATAATCTGGCATTTACAATTAGTAATAAAAGTGATACCTCTCCTTTCACTCATCCTAATCCTTCTTTTTCTCCATGACCTTACAAAGACAGACATTGAAAGTAAAGCAAGCAAATGTGAGTAACCCATTCCTGTGATCCCTTCTTAACATACCTCAAACCACAGTACAATCCACCAGCAGTGGTTCTCATCACCACTGCTATTGTCACAGCTAAAATAAGCACATGCTCTCTCTTTTTTAATGTGAATTATCAGACAGGTAGGTATTAATGCTTTATTACATTTAATTAAGTCAATTTATATTACTGATTTATACTTAAAAATAGCAAAAGAAAGGCATTAAAGATCCACGCCATTTTTTAAATGATCGTTTGAAACTGCACTTGAGAAGAGCATCTAATACACAAGATAAGATTGAATTCTTGCGCCCCTTAGTGGTGAACGATACTATTTCTCAATTCTTACGTTCCAATTGTACGTTTTCCATTACGATTTCATAAAAAAGCTTAAAACAGGTAATTCTGCACTTTCTCCCACATTTTTAATTATGGAGTATCAGATATTAAAAGTACAATCCATCTTTAAATTATTTTTCCCCATGAAGACATAATTGTTCATAAATTACACATTTCTCATTTAATTTTAATTATCTTTTTAAATCATTCAATAAAGCATATAACTATATCAAATGCAACTATCTGTTAATACAATCTATAGTGCTGAATGCAATATACGACTACAACTACCTTTAGAAGCTTTAATCTTTGTAGCTTAAAAAACCCCACCATTAATTTTCACACTTCTTCCTGTGAAATATATTTTTTTTAAAAAAAAAAGTGTATTTCTAACTTCTTGTAATATATTATAACAAATAGAGCTGTTTACAGAACTGTTCTGCTCAACAGTATCACTCCACACAATTTTCCTGTGTGTGCATGCGTGACTTCTGAGAACCATACATGTGTATGAAGATCTGCCCACAGGAACAGCAATACATTCACATCATTTTCTTGCTTGTTCAGCTACTTGCAAATATTCATGTGCCTACACTATGGAATGGAGACCACTGCGTAAAGTCCCAATAACATATTGGTACAAACTCACACAGACAAGCAGCCAGAATAAATTATTGATTTAGAAACAGGATTGGGAGACATGACAACCATTCCCACTGATTCTCACTGAAGCTTTCAAAACCAATTTAGCCTAAACCAGACATCACACATGGAACTTTTAATTAAAAAGTTAACATTTTGCAAAACAGTACTGGAGAAACTGTTAAGAAAATTATTTCCTGAGGAAAAGAATTGAGTGACTTCAATGAAAGGTATCAAAGATTAATGAGATAACATAGAACTACTGGAGAAAAACAGTTAAAAAACGTAACAATAAAATCCTACATTATCAAATACTTTATATGGGTGTTCATTACAAATCTGACCTTGTGAAAATAAACCATATGTTTTCTTAATTTTAATATATGCAGATCAGCATGCACTCTTGAGCTATGTGGCATAAAACAGCAAAGTTAGAAGTTAGGTCAATTTACTGTCCATTATTATCTGATAAACTTACTGGTATTGTCAAATACTATCTAACAAAATTATGTCAAAATCCAGCAAGAAAAGAATCAAGGAGAAATGCAATACAAAATGAAAGCCAGCACTACCTTTTCCTGAAATGACTTCTTTCTCATGTCGCCATCTAAATCCAAACTGTTAAGATAAGAACCAAAATTAAGTTGTGAATAATCAACATATTCAAGTAATCGGAAGACTAATTTAATTTGATTGATGTCCTGCATATGGTTCATCCATTCAATTCTGGTTAGTAAAATTTAATTTCTTCCTCTGTTAATGAAAAATATCTCTTTGCCTCTGCTTGCCAGAAGGATTCCAATTTACACATGCAATTCAAATTCCAGCAGATGCTGTTCAGTACTGAACAGCAACATTCTCAAAGGCTTCATAGCAGGCAGAAGAACAAATAGCGAATTAGGATAGACTGACTCTGCTAGATACTTCATCGCAATTTTGTCCAAACTGAAAACTGAGAAGACCACTGGAATACTAAAAAGTCATATTAGCACGTATCAATGGGTCCCCTCTTACACCCTAAAGAATAAGAGAAAAATAACCAAACCAACAACTATGTTGTATTTCGCTTTACATTGCCTAGAAACTTCACATGTAGTCAACTCATGTACTATTTTTCTTTCCCAGTAGAATCTGCTTCATCCTCTCAAAATGGCAAGTAGTCTAATGAAAAGATTGAAGATGAAAGAGAGAACAGCCTGGGAAAAACAATTTTATTTCACTAACAAGTAGAAAGAGAGGATAAAACTCAGAGGCATACAACTTCTCCAAAAAGGGCCACCTTGTATTTTTGTTTAAAATTCATGAACACAGGATGACAAGATAAAATTGCTGCTGTGTAAGCAAAGCACAGAAGACTCTGAACTTCATGTTAAAAGAAGGGGAGGGAAGAAGGGAAGAAGCGTTACAAAATCGAAGAGGTACAAAAATGGCTCCAAAGCTGACCTCTGGCACCTGAGTTCCAAAGCATCCATTGAAATATGAATCTTCTCTTGCTGCATTCATAGACTGAACCCACACAAATGTGCATTTTGCAGATGCAGTGGCATAAATTCTGTAATACACTGGATTGATTTCCAATGTTTTTATTCTAATTTTAAAAACTGTACAGAAGTACAAGTATCTATTGCTGTGTGTGGTCTTTAATGTAGTTGATTTTTTTAATAAACCATAATAATTCTTCACCTGAAGGGCAACAGCATGGATTTCTCATGCATGAAGTGGTATGTGGTTCAAAGAATATCAGAAAAAACAAGGAAACAAAAGTTTTGGTTTTTAAGAATGGGCCATACTCTCATACAAATGCTTTGCACCTTAATAACAAAGCTGAAAAAACTGAGCAGAAAGACATCAGTAGCCAAATGTTTTGTCGGCACTGATTTTCCCCAAGTCAATATATTACATAGAAGATGTCTAAGAAAACTAAAAATTTGTACAGACCACTAATTTTTTAATTGGTATTATAACATAAACAATGTTTTCACACCTACTGGTTTCACTGGTAAAAAAATCACACGAGAAGATCAGGTTCTGCTATCATACTGTGTATGATGACAGTTTGCTAAGGCTGGGTTAGGTTGCTCTTGGCCTATTCTACAAAACTGCAGTATGGTCTAAAGTACCATTATACCACTCATGCTTCAGTCAAGCAAAAATCAATCAATTGTAAAAACCAAGAACTGTGCTGAAAAGTTCAGTGAAAACAGAATGTAAAACACATCTGTAAATGTAGAATTCATGATGGAAACCAGCTGATCCAAAGAGTGATGGTAATTGTTTCTGCTCTTTTAAAGGGTATTTCATGTTTTACAGGGTATTCTAATTCTGAAAAGCTTGTGATACAATTGAAAAATACTGCAAGTTTACGATTAAACATCAACAGTATTGTGGCACCAATATTGCCCATGTGTGCTGCTGGTAATAAAGAGTAAAAACCAATTCGACCTTATCTGTATGTTTGCTTTTTCATAGCCCATCTGCTACTTCACCAACCACCAAGTTATCCATCCTCACTTTTGCTACTGAAGTAGACTTTTATACAAATTTTCCCTCACATTCCAAACTTGACTCAATAATATATGAATCAGATTATATCCTTAGAGAGTATTTTTGTAATGATATCAAGAAAAATAAGCAAAATAAAAGAAAGGAGGGAGGGAGCCAGAACCACTTGTACTACATCTAGGACAAAAGTTGTCCTAATCCGCTTTCATTTCTGCCAATCATTTATCCACCAACTAGTGGAAAATGGCAGAGAGTGACAAAGGCTAAGAAGAAATAATAAAAAAAAAAAGTAAATACAATTTAACTCCTCTAACTAAGCTAAAGTATCAAGAACAGATTAAACTATATAAGAAAAATAAAAATTAGGGTAGGTTCTTGAATAGTCAGCCGGCAGTATTAAGGAATGCAAAAGCATTGATAGCAGACAATATTTATTCTGCTTCATCTTATTTGTTAAATGAGCTCAACAAGATCCTAAACAAGCTATTTGTGTAAGGTAGACCAACACCAAGTAGAACAACTCCAAAACAGATGCTTTACAAGAGTATCCAATGGCTAACTTAGTAAAAAATTATAGTTCTAAAAATGTGAAAGATCATTTAATATCCATCAACAATAAAATTCCCAAATTAAGTATCAATTGCTTGCGTAATATACATTGGTTGCAGCAACAACTAACATGCACACAGACACCTCTTTTGGAAAAAAAAGAAATTATGAATTTAGACAACACTGTGGAAAAATACCATAGGTATCTTAAATATTTTTATTTTCACAGGAAAGCCTCCATGCTGAAAAACAATGACAAAAGCAAATGTATTGACATTACCAAGGGGAAGACAAGTTGGCCTAGAAATCTGAAAATGATCTGGAAATAAAAACAAAAGAATAAAATGTATTCTATTTAATGACCAGGTGTCAGACAGATTTCATTTCTTAGCAAATAGGAGACATTTCCAATCTGTTAAGCTACAAAACAAAGCACAGAGACAGCAAATAAGAACCTTTCTAGGAAAATAAGTCAACAAAGAGAAGAGGACATTTCTAGTGCAATGTGTATCGAAGTAAAACTTACATGCAGAGCACTCTCCCCTACTGCATGGCAAAACTGCCAATAGGACTAAACTATCTGACAATACAGATGGTCATTTACCAGCCTCAAAGCTTGCAGACAGGATGCACTGAAGGTTCAAAGATAACCTTGACCTAAAAAATTCTGATCTAGGAAAAATATAAGGAGTAACAGAGCCATCACAAGCAAGAGCTGTCAGAGCAGAGCACACTCTTCCAGTGTCTCTAAGAAGCCTCACACCAGAGGGTCACCTTGGCATTTCTCATTAAAAGTGAAGGAGAAGATTGTATGTCCTAACTACACAAAGAAAAGAGGGACCGTGGGTCACAGGGTCCCATTTGCCTACAGTGCCAGCAACGGAGGTAAGTGCAGGTGTGCACATGAGTGTGTGAGCACCAGTGAAGACCAAGCCAAACTAGCCATCAGCTAGATGAACTGGTCTGGGAGCAAGGAGAGTGAGTGGGCCTCCACCAGCCAGCTCTGGCTGTGAGAGCACCTGTGTACCTCTAAGGATGACGGCACAGGGGGTCTGCTATGGGACTAGGGCAGTCCCAGCCATTTGTGTGTGTGTGTGTATGTGTCTGAAACAGTCTGAATGAGCAACTGGAGAGTCGCTGTGGCCTTGGGGGTTCACATGTCTTGGGGTTTCTTACTGTTTTTCTTGGGGCTTCGGTCTTTGACAAGATGGTTTGCTTATTTTTCAGACCTCAAGAGAGCCCCTCCCATGAAACTGGTCCTTATCATTATCCAGTACTTAAGAAAACAGTAGGGTTTTTTTCAGAAGAAAAGTTCTAAATGAGATCTGAGCTACAATCTCTAGGCAGAGGTGTTTAGAAGAATTAGCTGGCTAGAAGATTTTGGCTAGTAGCAAAACAATTACAGCTGTGAAAAGACAGATGAGTATGCATGTGCAAGTCTCAATCTATGCAATATATATATTAAAAATATCACAGAAAACTGTTTCCCAACTTTACTTTGACACTACCGAGGAGGATATAGAATCATAGAATCACAGAACAGCCCAGGTTGGAGGGGACATCAGAAGACCACCTGGTCCAATCTTTTGTGGGAAAGGGTGCCTAGATGACATTGTCTATCACCCTGTGCAATTGCATCATGAAAACCTCCAGAGTGGGGACTCTACCATGTCACTGGGAAGGTTGTTACAGTGAATGAATGTTCCCAGTGTAAACAATTTCTTATATCAAGATGAAGCATCATCATATAAAGCATCAACAACTATCATACAAAGGTTGGCCAGCTGAGAAGCTTGTTACGCACTCTGCACCTCTCAGCACCAGCACTGAAAAACAGATGGCACAAGGTGCTAAAGACATCCAACTTCCAGTTTCTGGAAATGCAGAAAAAGAATCAAGGCAGAAAAAATCTGAAAGCACAAACTCCATTCCATTGGCGTGAATGGGATCAGCAGCCTATTTCTGACTTCCAAGAAAAAAACCTCCTTTGACGTCCTTCTGTACTAAACATGGGTATGGATAAATCAGTATCTGAGAAAAATCTCATTTCTTCTATTTTTCTAAGAGTTTCTAATAAAGGACTCTCATATGGTCAGAATGTATTTGAGAGCAGAAAGCATAACGTAATATAAGAGAACAAATTACATGATACAGCAGAGTTATGCTGACATGTCTATTCCAAAAAATATAGGTAATGATTTATGAGCATAATTAAGAATTCAGAGTGACCTCAAAGTTAGGACAGCCACATTTGAAGTCTGACAGGGAAACACTGTTTGCACAACATACAAAAAAAAATAAAGGAAACTGGGGCGGAACAGTTTCCCACAAAAGACAGCAAACATATGGAAACTTGGCACAGTAGTGAAAGAAACAAAATCTGTAAGCATGCTCAAGGGAAAACCAGTTGGGGGGGTGGGGTGGAGATTGAGGGATATGAAACAGCTATAGAAAAATAAAATCAAATTTACTCAAAAAACCAGGAGGGAAGACATCTTCAGTATTTTACTTTCTGTTAATTTTCATTTAATTTTTGCATTTTTCTGTTCCAATTTTCTTTAGAAGGTTGTCATCTTTTCTACCTAATATTAGAGTTTAAGCCCACTCCTTGCAAATATTTACCAGTGAGTGTAATTTTCAATACTATAAATAGTCTCAAAGAACTTTATATAGACACTGTTCGCAGGGGCTGGGTTGTTACTATGTGCTAACAACACTAAGACACATTCGAGTTCAGCAACACTCTTCGCAAAACCATAATAGAAAATTCATATATTCTTTTTGACTAAAAGGTTAGTCAGTCAAAAACTTGGAAATGACAAAGGCTGTTCCAGTTAAGAAGAAAAACTGGTGCTGGAATTGGGCTGTTCCTCTTAAGAAATTCTATTTATTTACAAAGAACATACAAATCCTGTTTCCATAAACAGAAAGAACAACCAGCAAAAGATGCTGCTTTAGAACAGACATTTCCAAAATTGTTTCTGCCAGCACTCAAATACAAAACTCTCTCTTTTTAAACTTTTTTCCCTTTTTTTTTTTTTTTTTTTTTTTTTTTTTTAACAGTAACATTCCCAGGGTTTTTTTAGGCTTCATCTAGTGCTTCTCTCCAGGCAAACCTCTCTAGTCTTCTCTCCTTAACCTCTCTGCATTTTCTGCTTTTCTTACACACAATGTACCTCTTCATAAAACACCATCTGAGAGAAATGCTCCTGTTCCCACAGAAGCACGTTTTTGGGGCAGTGACAATGCTTGGATTTAAACTGCTGCTGCTTATTAAATAACTTGACAAATTCTCACAACTCTCTTTCTAGGGAAGGGGTTCTAACATTCTGGTTTCACAACATATCCACAATCATAAGGCAATTTTTAAAAAAGGACATACTTTAAAACCAAGATGATTTACAAAAATGAAATGTACCTTATTCTCTTTGTATCTACTGAGATCTGCTATACAGTATTCTTTGAACAATTTATCATAATACTTCTTCGCAAGTCTTTTCTCCCTATAACAAAATATATTATTTTTTTATTAAATATAGAACATGATAAAACTCATTTTACATTGTAATGACATTAGCAAGACAAAGACATGTTGTTTCATCCAAAGAACACAAGCTGCAGAGCTAGAAATGCAACAGAAACATACTCATTGAGCTAAGGGGTAATATCCATAAAACTGGAAAAATACATCTAAAATATAGCGACAGCACAAATTAAACTATATTTTTTCAAACTAGGCTTCTTTCAGAGTTTTCAGAACAGTCATCTGGATCTCAGAGAACACACAAATATTTCTTAGTTCTTTCTCTCATCAATTCATTTTGCCACTGAGTAATTTTACAATATGAAAGACCTCCTAAAGGTCTTTCATTTTTAAATGCATTAAAGATCAAAGAATGATCACTCAGGATGTACAGTAATTCTTAATTAGTAGGGGGACACTACAATTTAGTTCAAGTGATCTAAAAATAGTATGTTCTATAATAGTTCCAGGTACCAATTCATGTCTGTTTCATCATCTTCGTTCCACAGGAATCTATGGTTTTCTCTTATAACATCAAGATCCGTCTTGTCATTTGCTCTATAAAAGGACACATTTTTTTTAGTACAATGTAACATTAAAATGAAGAGTCAGTCAAATAATAATTTGGTAAACATCAGTATTTCACAGTTTTCATCTCCACCTCACCACATAAAGGAATATACTGCTATGGAATAAAAGTATCAAAAAGTGTATTCCCTGGCATACCTTTTCCCAAATGAAAACTTTACAGTGGAAAACAAACACTGAAACTGTGGATGACTTGATCCTGTCTGAAAATACTTTTTATACCTTTTATTGAAGACAGTAATGTTAGAAGGCAGTTATAGATAGCTCTAAAGAAGGTTATCATTATTCTGGACAATGGATAGCAATTCTGCACATTTCAAAAGTATTTCAGAATGCTATTTTGAAAGTACTGCCAGATATTTCTCAATGTACCCTCAATTAATGCTCACCTGTCATCTTTCCTTTTACATAACAAAACAAGAATAATTCAGCTCATTGTAAGTTCTCATATAAAAATAATGGTGCAAAATGAAACAAGGCAATCCTGTGTTTTGGATATTTACAATGACTGCAGTTACTATTTGTGACCAAACGAATTAGTAATTTGATACACAGCCACATTCCTCTCCCCCCTCAAAAGCTATAATATATATTTAATGGCTTTACATAACAGGGGAGCTTTGTGGGCTTGAGGGGAAAGACTGCGAAGGGTTCTTACCCAGAACGTCGGAAATCTTCTATTTTGCCACCATAGTATAAAATGTAGTCACTCACAAACTTTTTATGTCTTTCATACTGAATAAAGCAATTAAGGATTGTTTCAGAACTTCTTTTATTTTACCATATTTTAAAACTAAAAAAATTGTAAAAACTTTTCATATACTTAACAGAAAGAAGTTTTTTTCTCAAAAACAGTTCAGTAATTTCCAGAAAGAAAGGAATTAATTAGTAATTTTTACTTTATAACCTCTCATAAAAGCTGCTTTCCAAATACAGGAATTCAATGCAATTTAATCTTTAAAACCTCATTCAGCTGCCAGACCTTTATAAAATTGTCTTCCTTTATCAAAGATGCTCTGTAAGCATATACATAGAAAATGGGTTCATTTTTTCAGCTGTAATTTAGACAATCGCTTCTTAGTACTGCAGTTTTGGTTTAAAACAGGTTTGTATTTTTGTATTATAAAAATAGCCTGGCTATAAAATGGAACAATTTATTACATTCTACCATCAACATACAAATAAAAGTTATCCGCTTTAGTTTGGAGATGAAAATGATGAAAAATATGTAATGCTTTTTTTAGAACACTTTGGTCTCAGAGACGTGATTTGAAACACATTTTGTACCATAATTTGAGTAAAAATATGTAATTACTTATTCAGAAAATAAGTGTCTTCATAAATAAAACATTATATATAGTTACTCAAAAATATTTTCAATTAATTTGTATGGTGTTTCTGAAGCAGCAAATTAGGAAATACATTATCTCCTGGTACATACCCTGGCAACTACTGCATCCGTATGAATAATGTGTATCAATCTACTATTTTGACATGTATTAGAATTTTATTGAGAAAACATTTTATTTTCCAAAGGTCCTCAGAAAGTTAATTTAACCTCAGTATGTGTCTTTTTTTTTTTTTCTTTCCACCACAAATAAGATGGAACAGAGAAGCAAGACCAGAAGGTTTAACTGGCACAATTAAACACATTTAACACAACATACTATTTTGTTCTGTCATTTGAGTTACTAGGTGCTAAAATTGCCTAACAGTAAAGGTTCCTGTTTATAGGAACCACTCAAAAACATTAGCAGAAACTCATAAAAGTCTCTGCACAATGAGTTTTGTAGTCATTCCAGAATATACAGGCTTTTCTGTGGCTAACGATAAGCCTACAATGTCAGTGGGACTGATTAAGATATGTCCCCTTTACAGACATACAATGGTTTATGTAGTACCTGGTCAAATTCTAAGCAGGTCAGAAATTACTTTCTGTTTACTGGAGTTTCCAGATTTCAGTAAGTCTTTCCATATTTAATTAGTCTTTACTTTCTAATTTATTAACTGTTACTGCTGAAGAACAAGTATTTAAACAAACAAGGAACTGATGGTATTTCAGATACACCCAGTCAAAACATGTAACTGCCCCAGGTGAAAACTAAATAAAAGGAGAAAGGTTGTAATCTAAACAAGGTAGCAGTTATAAAAATAGTTCCAAATTATGCATGAAATATGATTTTAAAAAAATACAACTGCACATGATATTAAACAGGCTTACATTAGAGCATCTGTAGAAGATATTACCGGAGATAAGGCTGTTTTGAATAGACTTTTGAATTAACTAATGCATTCTTAAATTTCCAGTAGAAATGTATTTGTCCACAGATAATAGCAGCCTTATATAGAATTATGTTCTGTATAAACACAACTGAAAGAGCAAAGTGTCTTTGTGTCAGTCTAAATGAAACTCACTGTATAATAATTTTGTCCCAAACAGGACAAATGAGCATATAGGATGAATCTGAAAAGGCCTCTACTGAGTAGAGGCATTCTCAGAGACATCTCAGCAACAAAAAGAAGCTAATTTGAAGAACGACTCAGTATCTGGTGCTGCACTGTCAACTGCTGTGATCACTGAGAAATCCCAGTATTTCACCATAATGGGTAACCTGTGTCCCATCTTTAAACATGAAATAAAACAAAACAGAAGGATACAGCATCCATCGCTATCAAATGAAATCTTCTTTTTCTTGCTTCTTCCCTGTTAATAACAAATACGTTTGAGTGAGCTATCTTTACATTAAGGGCAAAATGCCTCAGAAAAGCAATAGATAAAAGATACCTATCCCATTCTTCAGCTGCAAATTGTCTGTGAACCACACTGCCTTGTTTTGCTTTTTGGAATGGCTTCATCAGAAGGCCATCTTCGTTTATACTGAAGGTAGGGGGGAAAAAGGAAGAAAAGTTAGTCAAGACCTTTTCATAAGCAGTAACATTTCCATATGCCAAACTGCACTAACATGAGTAACAAAACCTGTTATACTGCTAGTTTCTACATGAATAAAACTAAACTTCAGAATGAATGTTAGCTTAGACCTCACTTCATTTGCAGAACAAAAACAGAAAGGCATTTGCTTACAGTTAGCATTTAAAGAAAATTGTTTAATTTTTAATATTTATTTTTATCAATATATATTTTATCAATATTATCACTACAGAACCACAATGAAAAAACCCTGAAGATGCCTGAGTTTAATTCTACATTTAAAGCCTTCTATAAATCCCAGCTACACAGCCAAGTAGGAACAGGAAGGACAGTATGTTCACTGAATAAGAGTGACTGCTGGTAACACTATCTCACCCTTTCATGCTAATGTCTCAATACCTCATTAAACAGCTCTGTCTTTCGCAGTGTAATCACAGGAATCACTAATTTAAAATTTAAGTACTGTGTTGTCAACCATACTTGTCAGCGGGCAGCTAAAAATACTTTCAGAATTCAAGAAAGTAATAAAAAGTTAAATCAAGCAACACACTTTAGCTAGTAAAAGGTATATTTAGTTAGTTTCCTTCTTCAATAAAGGTGAAGAAAAGATTTTTTCCATTATTATCAGCTGGCAGAAAGAATGGAAGTCAGAATTCTGTAGAAAGCAAGCCAGGGAATTTATATTTCAAGCTACGGAATATAGGACTTAAGACTACTATTTTCCTTAAAGTGAAAATAAATATCACAGAGCAAGAAAAGGATATAGATATATACAGTGAACCCACATAATAGCATTACTGGGAATCAGTGGTAGTGTGCCAGAACAAGGGTAATGATGGTATTTTCGAAAGGCTCCTGATGGGTTAGTTAATATTCCACTTAGAAAGCAGAATGGTATAATGTGTAATAGCCTTTTAAAGAAAACGAACACTGAAGAAAACCAGTCACTGGTTTAATGGAGAACAGCTATATTTATAAAATAAATGGAACAGCACAATGCCTGCTATTATTTGAATGATTAAAACATGAATTTTTTTTCCCAGAATGCAGTCAGACACTACAAGACCCATTCTTTCAATTTTACTACAAAGGAAAATATGCAAGAGTCCTAGGAAAGTTTCCCGAAAGCCGCCTTAAATAAAGTCCAATAACAGAGCAAGGGAGAGACAGGAAAAGGTGAGAAAAATATATGCATAATGTAGGCAAAATGTTCAGTACAGTGCAGAAAGTGTTGAAGAACTATTGTGCCAAGGCAAAATAAATACATAAATAAATAAAAATCCTAATAATATAATGACATCAGACTACAAAATCCAAGGTCATTAATTGTGCGAACCACTGAAAGAATGGGCAAAGGTCATCTCAAATAAGAGATGCATAATTACATTTCAAAGAGTGAGTACAACACAATTTACCAATTCCCAGGTCTCTTCACAAACTAAATAATAAACAAGTAGCATCAGTTCTTCACTTCCTCCAAGCAGGTGTTTCATATCTACAAAGCCTGCTGCCACTTGGACTTTTTTGCCTTGCTCCCTTAGCGGCTCCACGTGTCCTGATGGATCACAGTGAAATGAAAAGCACAGCCAAACCCCAGCAGTTGATACTAATGCTCGGAAAAACGAAACACTCTGCTCCAGGAACTGAGGGGCATATAGACACCAGATGGACATGGCAGAACGGATCTTAACCAGCTGCCCCTGGGAGACAACATGCTTTGGCAAGCTCGACATCAGGAGATGCAGGAATCAAACAGACTGATTTTTCAAAAACCGTTTCAACACCAGAATTTACATACCACAGCATAATCTTCTACACACAGTAATAGCCCAATTGCCCAAAATACAAAATGCCAAGTGTTAATTCTGTATGACATTACCTTTTAGTCTTTTGCACAGACTTATCTCCATTTTCCTCATCACTAAAATCAGAATCATAGCCTCCATGGCCACGTGCCTGCAAATAATAGGCAACAGTCAATACACCTGCTAATGTAATATAGACATGGCACAACTAGAAATCAGTACTGTCCATCATGCATAAAAAAAGAAAGACAGAGCAAGTGAGCAAGTGCAAATTCTCATATATGTCTAAACCAAACCAAAGTCAACAGACAATGCAGACTATATTCTAAATAACACAGGGCAAAGAAAGGTATCGTCAGTCTGTCAAAAGATCACTTTATAAATAATTTATATGCAGATGTCCTCATACTAAATCTTCACATAGTTGCAGAAAACCAAAAGTATGTTAAACGTCTTTGGTCTTCACTTTCAAACAATCTCCCTTATATGAGAAAAAGGAGAGTAATTTCCCCAGGAGCTACTTTCAGAGGGCTGGAGGACAGGAACTGATGTGCCCACATTATAAACAAACAAAAATAAGAATAAAACTTTCTTGGGCTGTAATACAGCGTTTTAGATCATTAGATCTTACTGGATCAGCTGGAAAGCTGATTGAAATGGTAACTAAAATGGAAAATAACAATATGCCTGCAAAAATTACTGTCTAACCAGCACAACATTCCTACCATGAAATGAAATTTTTTTTTCCACACACTTTGGGACTACAATGTCAAAATAATGCATGTAAAAAACCCAAAATATCCCATATCTTAATGCCAACAAATGATCAAGCACTGACTGATGCCCAGGATCCCCTCCATTTTTCAAGGCACAGTTACATGTCCAATTCTTTCAGCAGAAGTAATGGCTTAAGTAGATCCCACCTCCTCTCCCTCACTCCTACTCTTGTACCTTCCTTCCAGTTGTTCAGTTACAGCTGTGAAACTACACATGAAGCAGATCAAACAACTCACCCAAGTTACAAAAGATCCTATTAAAAAAAGATTCTTTTAACTCAGAGAAGTTTCCTGACAGTCCATCCAGAGCTCCCGAACCAGCTACACCAGCCAGCTGGAGGGGTAGCATAGGAAGGGAACTGCCAGAGCTAGGAACTGCATAAACTGGAACCGACACCAAAAAAGCATTTACACAACTGGAACATTTACGCAACAAGAGGGATGGTTATTACACATCTGCATGGGGAAAGGTTTGACATATACTTCCTAAGTATCTTGGTAATTCAAATTGTGCATGAGAAAAGAAACTCAGAAAAACAGTGTATTTGATTCAGCATTGATGATTCCTACATTACCTACAATTATATTCCTCCTCAGACAAAAACCTGAGAAAAACAAAATCTGCAAAATAGACCCATCTCTGCAGGATGATTTTGATGAGGTGCCTTCTCTGGATGCCAATGCCTCCCAGAAATGCCATGCTGGACAGTCAACTGTATCCTCTACTGACATCAACAACTGGTCTGTATCATGCAGAATATGTAAAACAGTATCTTCTCATACTGATGGTGAAGGATTGATTTTTAAGGTTTTTTAAAACTATTTTTATTAATAATAATAAACTGTACCTTTTTCCCCTGCTTTAATACTGTAATGCTCCTTCCACTCTTGAACTCTTCTGAAGAAGACACAGCTCTCATATACATATATTTGAACAAAAGCAAATCAGAACTTTCTGATTTGCCTTTATGTTTTCTATTTCCCAGGAGACACAAAAATTATCAGTTACCAAAAAAAAGAGCAGCAGATGTCTGCAGGGTCTGGTGTAAGCGGGTCTTATGCACTGGCAAAGAGCTGCAACAGTGGAAAATGTGACTACCAGCACAGTCCTATGATAATCCACAGCTCAGGTGCAGGTCTCCTAGCTGAGATGGTTCTAACAGCAAGCCTGTCACTACTTTTATTAATGAAGCTTACGTGGTCTTTAAAAAAGGCTAAATACATTATGACTGTGCAGTAAATATATTTATACTTGCCTTCTAAATTTAAAAAATATCATGGTAATCCAGGAATGTTTTAAATGGCAAAAGTAATGATTCCCAGATGAATGCTGAGAGCTCCCTTCACACTCAAAAGGGGAGAAAGTCCAAGCCAACACAACATGCATGAAAGGCAACATGAGTTGATGAAATATAAAAACAGGCAAGAGAAAAGCTTGAATAAAAGGAGATTTTCCCAAAGGAGTTGCCCTTGGATGATGGGCTCCAGGAAAGAAGTAGACATACCCAGCAATCAGCTCCCAACTGATTCCAGGAATGACTCAAAAAAAAAAAAATGCAAGACAAGCTGCTCCATGAGAGTCATACTGTAGGGCTCTCAGAAGGTGATGACTACCTTTTGGAATGCTGTGACTGAATATAAGGGCAGGCATGGCTAGCACTAGGTCCTGAGAGGCTGCTTTTCCAACAGGAAAACTCTTCAGAGCTTCAGCCATTCCTCTGCATCACTACAATCACTCAAAGATAAATTCAGAGTGAAAAAGAGTACAAACCACGACTGATATCCTGACAGTTCTAGGTCACTCATTCTTCGAAGGCAACAGCAGGAACAGGCAGGTACTGTACCGAAGTTGGGTCTGACATCAGCAGCTCCAGGACTGCTGGACAGCACTCTTTGAGACAAGGACTGAACAATTACTGACCTGATGCCTTAGGATGATATCAAGATGATCTGACTTTTAAGTACAACATAAAAATTAACTCCATCAAAGAATCTCATCCATAAATGAATCTTTTCAGTTTTGGAAGGACAGCGTAAACAGACATCTGCTTAGTGCTGTAAAATTTCAAGATTGATTTCTCCTCCACAAAAAAAAAAGCCAAACAACAATCCCAGATAAGGAAAACGTATTTAATATTTAACCGTACTAAAAGAAGAGCAGATATCAAAGCTTTGTGCCCAAGCTACCAGATTTTAAGAGGTATATGTAGATATGGGCATACAAAAATTGTGAAGAAAATTTAAAATAACTACTTTCACCAATAAACCCTTTAACATAACCTTTGATTTTCTGACAAATCTGAATTTGCCAGAAACTCGGAATGCTTTTAGGAAATTAGTAAGGTAAGTAACAAACATTTTATCAAAACATGAACCTCAAAGCTACATAACTTAAATAGTACAGTGTGTTTTGCCTGTTGCACCGATTTAGAACTTTTTTTTCCCAAACAACAAAACAAACTGAAACCACAAAACTAAAACAAGTATCAATATGCTTTGGGATACATTTAAATCACTGACATTTAAGTAATCCCAGCATCTTGGATTAATTAATAGGGAAGCAATTGGAGACAGAACAAAACCCACTAACTTAGGGCTCCTAAAAAATGGTAACTTAAACACAGTAAATATATGAACGCTGTACACAACTGACAGCAGATAGAGGAGATGTCAACTGTTGATGTCAATACAGGACACTGCGGACTCCCTAGCACTGCATTTACAGAAGGTATTTGCATCCAGAAAAGGCACCTCCTTTCACCCTCTGCACTGGGGTAAACGCACACTAGTGAAATGGACACACCATAGTTCATGTTGACTCCTGATCAGAACATGCAGCTGAACAGAAAAAGACAGGCTAAAAAAAAAAAAGCAAAACACAAAATCCCAACTTGCAGGTGCTGACCTCTGCTCTAATCTTGCTACTCCCCTCACAAGTGTCACTCCTATCCTCCCCTTTATCTGCCCAGCACACAGGTCTGTGCTCATGTCTGCTCACAGCCCAGATGTGTCCTGAAACACAGCTGAGTGCTCATTTTGGTACAAACTACTCTGGTAGGGACTGAAGGGAGCATGGGATCTAGAATGGGGTCTGTGGAGCCATCCTGGCTGGATAAAGGGTGCCATGCCAAGGGTCAGCATGCTTCACTGCAAAACACTCTTCCCATCCTGATGTCTTTCAGGCTTTGCAACCCCTACTCTGGGGAAAAAAACCTGGCAGTAACTACAATCAGCCTGAAACCTACTCTTCCTTGTAAAACCAATTACAAGGCGTATTTACACACACTGTACAGTGAACACCCCTAACAAAAAGAAAAGGCACCCACAAGATACTGCCCCTTCGTTAAAGCTCTAAAACTATGAATGGAGAAGCCGGAGTAAAAGGTAGGTAACAGCAGACCACAACACTGATGATTAGAGCTTTGTGGGGCTCCACGGAGAAAAATCACACTGAAAACCAGCCCGTGTGGCTCCTACACGATTTCCGAAGCCATTCTCATGCTCCGAAGGCC
>NW_009610951.1:0-3444 GCF_000690535.1 Cariama cristata
TTTATATATATATTGTTATTATTTTTATATATTTTCATGAGACTTGTTAGATTTGAATTTTTATGTCCTCTGGAAATACTCACCTGTTCTTAAAATCCTGTGGTCTCTGTAGTTTTCAGTATATAAATTGGTTCCATCCAAATTATCATGTAGGAATAGATTGTAAATGTTTTCTATACTTATTTAAAAAAGTGTATTCAATAACAGTAACTTAAATTTCAGCATCCATTATAAAGAGTAAGTATAAGAATGCTTTCACTTTCCAAAAATGTTCATATGATAGCAATGTCATTTTCCTAGTTTGAATATACATATATGCTTTGTCAGGCTTAGGAATCTTGTGATCACCCAGTAACTTTTGCTTCTTGGTAATGATATCAATAACAATACAAATCATACTTGCAGTTAAATAACTGCAAATAACTCTTTCTTTGGATTCAACAGGAAGATATCAGTAGGAGAAGCTATGTTTAATCATTTGGCTTAACTGACTCTTGAAGAGGGTTTTTTTTTTCTGTTATTGTTACGTTTTCCTAAACAGTCCATTGTGGTAGAATGCTGGCATCCAATTCTAGGCAATTTTTTGGCCAATTTAACAGGAAGTTCATCACTTACTTCTTAAAGAATTATCTAAGGGTTGATTTTGTGTGTCCAAAACTTTTTCAGAGCTGAACAAATACATTAATACATTTAGAATGAATTTTGGCTAAACATTGAAAAAAAATTTTTAAAGACTAACTTCACTGGTTTGATTTTGTAGAAAAATGCTGACGTAGTGGGGAAACAGGAAATTTTATTACAGATGGCTTTATTTTATAAAAGGTGTTTATGGAGCATTTGGGGGGGGAGGATTAAAATAGAGAGAATTTCCTTCAATAAAATAATGAAGATGATGGTTTCGCCTCTTATGGATTCTGAAAAGGAGGCTTTTGGCTTCTTTGAGTCAGTATTCAAAGAACTGAGAACTAAAAGCATGTCAGATGGAGCAAGTGAATATTGGAAGAACGCCATTGCTTTGATGTAGTGACTACAAATATCTACATTTAATTCTTAAGTTATAAATCTTCAATTAAGTTGCAATAGAAAATACGTAAATATAGTTGTGCAACAGGGTTTATTTGGAAACTAGAAAAAGTAATAACATTTTGAAATAGACAATTTATGTACTTTATAAGAATACTGTCTAATGTTTAATAAGATTTCAAATGATTTGTGGTCTGTAATTTCCATTCAGGCTATCTGCAGTCAGGTGTTTGTTTTTTTTAAATAAATCTCTCCTGTTACAGGAGAGACTCAGGAACAGGAGACAAATGTAAGCGTTAAGGATGGTAGTAAAGTATTGGTTAATAGTATTGTATAAAAGGCTTTTGGATATCATACATACCCCTTATTGCTAACCTAAGAAGTGTCACCATTAGAAATTAAAGATTTACTAGGAAGTAAAGCAGAGATGTTTTTTCTTTGAGGTCTTCTCTATCTCTTCGCTAAGTATCTGTACTGAAGTATTATGAGCAGTATATTTTATACCCAGTTCAAAGAGTCCTGCTGCATGATTGATTCTTATCTGATTTGGTAATATGAAAGAAGTATGATATTATATTTATGAAGTGCAGAAAAACAGCCAGTGAAGAAAATCAGAACCAAATGGAAGGCAAAATATATTCCTCCAGCTGAGCTCAGCTTTGTTTCCTTCCTATTTTAAATTGCTAATGCTGTGGATTCTGTTGCTTGCTAAAGGTGGATAAGTGAGGAATAAGACAAGGACTTTTGTTAGCCTGTTAACTAATGTGCTGCATTATTGACAATTTAAGAGAATTATTGGTATATATTTTATCAATAATTCCTGTATAACCTCTCTTTCTTTGTTGGCAAGTCAGTCCTTTTTCTGAGCAGTTAAGATGCCTGCTCAGTTGAGTCTCATTTAAGAGTGTCTGTTGGGTCAAAAGAGTATCTGAAATTCAAGAGCTGCATTTGCCAGGATTGGGGTGAAAATGCACTACAAATAGCAAGGATAACATTCTAAAACATTTGCACAAAAAAAAGCAGTCTTCTCAGTAACAATTTACATTAGAATGGTGCTAAGATTTGTGTCTAGTTTACTTGAACAATTTCCTGTGAAATAAAATACTTCTGGGTTTGGGTTGTTTTTCCTTTTTACTGGAGGAATGGGTGAGAATGACCAAAATATCCAAAGATTGCTTCCCGTGTGACTCATTCACTTGGGAAACCCTAGCCTTAGCCTTACTCCTGTAGGCAGAGTCTACTCTTTTGACTGGAAAGGAACATAAGAGCAAACCACTTAACTTGTCAAAAATCAAGGCGTGATTAATAATGCTTCTTTGAGTTTAGAATCCAAGAGACACATGCAGGAAATCAAAGTTAAAATTCTCAGAAAAATGGAAAAAAACATCTACCTGTATGATTTTTTTAAAAGAGGGGGAAAGACCTTAATGTTGAGCTATATTGTTTCCTTCAAAAGTACCATTTTTGCTTCATGTAGCCTTTTACTAAAGATTCTAGGAAAATAGATACTTACGTGAAATTATTTTAAAACATTTATTCAACTTCTTGTTTTTATTTAGATTGCTAAGGATCCATTTCTCCCTGTGCTACTCTTTCAGTCTCTTGAGAAAAAAGTATTGTCTCTACAGCAGAAAAGGAGTAGAATAGGAAGCAATATATTCCTTTTTTTCTTGACCATTTTAAAGCCTAGCTTTTGAAAAGAGAATGTGAGAAAGATACAGAAATAATCAGAAAGAAAGAGGAAGACATTTTCTAAGTAACTGGAAAGCTTTTTAGTGAGATACACAACAAGAGAGGTATAATAATTTATCTGCAGTGATGACAGTCTCGGAGTGAATGTCTGTCACTTACCTAAAATGAAAGATTCCAAAAAAATTGAAGGTTGTGTCTTACACAACTTTGAACACCTAGGTAATTTGCTGAGCCAAAGAAATTAAAATCAGACAAGATGTCAAGATCTGACAGGCAAGGTCACTGGAATAAAATCAATTTAATATAAATACCCACAGAGACTGAACTGAGTAGGAAAAGGGAAATTTGTTAAATTGTGTGGTGGGTTGACCCAGGCTGGAGGCCAGGTACCCACCAAAGCTGCTCTATCACTCCCTTTCTCAGCTGCACAGAGGAGAGAAAATATAACGAAAGGCTCGTGTGTCGAGATAAGGACAGGGAGAGATCACTCACCAGTTACTGTCACAGGCAAAACAGACTCCACTTGGGGGAATTAGCTTAATTTATTACTGATCAAATCAGAGTAGGATAATGAGAAATAAAAAACAAATCTTAAAACACCTTCCCCTCACCCCTCCCTTCTTCCCAGGCTCAACTTCACTTCCGAATTCTCTCCCTCCTCCCCACCAGCCAGCGGCACAGGGGGACAGGGACTGAGGGTTGGTCAGTCCATCACCCGCTGTCTCTGCC
>NW_009610952.1:0-1714 GCF_000690535.1 Cariama cristata
GTTCACAGAGAGGAGCACCTACAATGGAACAACAAGCACTAACGATGCATCATCCCAAACACCCACACCTGATCAGACCATTAACTTCATCTAAGATGTGTCTGAGTTTGTACTAAGCATCTGTTGGGGGCAATTTCAGCTCCAGGATCAGTCGATCTCTCTTGTTGATGCACACGGTCACTGCCAGCCTTTCCTGCACACGGTCACTGCCAGCCTTTCCTACACCACGTGCTTGATCAGCCTCTTTGTATTCAGCATCACCTGCAGGAAATAATGAGTACAAACACCTCCAGCCAAAGCCCTCCACAAAATGCTATCTAGGGTGTGACAGACAAAGCAGCAATCCTTACACACAGAGCTGTAAGGCTGTAGAAAAGTCTAAGCTCAGCCACCAGCGATCAGCTCATCTTCCTGAAATTCAGAAGTAGGTGCTAACCCAACCAAATTCCTTGAATCCTACCCCTTGGACATCTCTGATATAAATAACTTGCTCAATTTTACGTATGATGGGGATGGAGATGCAAACAAGTTAGATAATCGGCCTACAGGTCACACGCATCACATCAGCCCGCGGCACAGAAGCCAGAGGCTTGACTCCCTGTTCTGGCCAGAAAACACTCTCGCTTCCCAAACCGTCCTCCAAAAACCCTTCATCCCGCAAAGCTCAACCCATCCCAGGCCTTCATGCTAAGGCAGGATCAAAGACTCCAGAGAAAGAGATTTTGAAGTTAACCCCTAGGGGAATGCGGCACTCACCCCCTCAGCCGCATCAATGAAAAGCACACCATCTGAAACACAAATGCAGCGGTCGCTTCATCAGAAAAACTGACATGACCTTCAAAAACACAAAATGGTGGTGAGAAACAGAGTAAGACCTGACGCCAGCAGCGCAGAGGGTGGAAAGCCATCCTGCTCTGCAGTTTGCTCTGGTCACTGGTATCCAGTGAGGCAGAACACAGATGGCTTCCTCCTCAGACAGGGACCCGGGAGCAGCTGCCAGAGCTCCATATAGGGATTTGCTTCAGCTTTAAAGCTATTTTTTGAGAATAAACACAACAACTTGTTTAACAGGCACTTTTCCTCACATTTGCTACTGTTTTTCTCACAGCTCTGTGCAAGTACTTCAGGAAAAGGAGGAAGATTACTTCTCAGCAAAGAACAACAGATGCCTCTCCCTCCAGCCTCCTCCTGAGCTCTAACCTCCCTCATCTTGAGCTGTAACTCAACAGATGTGGCCCAAGACACCCCTTCCTAAAGTTTGGCCTTGGTTTCTTACACCAAATTGATCTGTGATTATGTTCCCCTCACAGGAGCTTGTCAGAGGCTCGAGGGAACTTGCTGAGAGTCTCACTGTGGGGCAACAGCATTTGAGCAAAGCACAGTCCCCACTGTGTGTGGCGATACTTGGAAAATCCAATTCTACACTGGCTTCTTGAATACTTGAGTGAAACACATTTTCAGCCTCATTAGCCCTCAATTAGGCCAGCTAATCAGAAACACAAGCCTGCCTAAAAGCCAGCCGCACGGTCATGACTGCTGGAAGTGATTTCAGAAGAATGAACTTAGCTAAAGGCTCAGAACTAGGCTGGAATCATCTATAAAAACCACACAAAACAAAACACAGGTTTCCATCTGTAAAAGAAAGCTTCCTGGGGTTTCAGTGAGCCTAAGCGACATTTCCAGACGAATCAGGGAGCTTTCAGGGTATAGATTC
>NW_009610953.1:0-989 GCF_000690535.1 Cariama cristata
TTGTCCGGTGCTTGACCTGGGCCCTGGTCCATTCTCATGCATGGAGTTGCTCTTCTGCGCTGGAAGTTTGTGCATGACGGTAACAGGATGCACCTGGGCCACTCATTCACCATCATGCACCGGGTTCCCCCATGCATCCCCCCCACCTCTTCCTCCCCCTCTTCCTCCCTCCCCCTCCTCAAGTGTCTGAGCAGGGCCCCTTTTTGGGGACATCCAGGTCCCTCTGCTCTCCTGCACGGGATAATTGGGGCCTGGGACTGGACAGGAGCCTTCTGTTCTCCAGAACAATGGATTGGGGGGGTGGGGTGGGGTACCTATGGACCCAGGGGTCTGGCTGAGAGGAGGGGGGGAGAGCAGCACCCCATGGAGCACCCAGGGACCTTGGTTTGGAGACAACGTGGCCAGCCATCAACCATGCGGCACGTGCTTCCCTTCTGGCATTGGATGTCACTGCAGAAGGGCGGGATGTGGACACACCGTGGCTGGCCATTGAGCAAGTTGCACGTGGTCCCTTGGTGACACCGTACGGTGGTGCAGGACGGTTGCGCACCCAGCGATTGTTTAGGGACGGGATGGGAATAGGACTAATTCCTGGTTCCCGCCCAAGTGGCAGAAGCTGATTGGTGGTGGGACGGCCCCTTCTGTACACAACGGGGCCAACCATTCGCCAGGAGGCAACACGGTCCCCTTTGGACAGAAAAAGTTGCCGCAGGAGGGTGGGTTGTGGATGCATTTGGGCCGACCGCTGATCATCTTGCACACGGTGCCTTGGGGACACCGGATGTCACCGCAGGAGGGCAAAGGGCCGACGCATTTGGGCCACCCCTCCAGCATTTTGCACACCATCCCCTTTTGGCAACGGATGTCTTCACACGTCGGGGTCACGTGGACCAGTTGCGCGTGGGAGGTCTTCATCGGACCACACCAAGGCCAACCGTCAACCACGTGGCAGACGGTTACCTTCTGGCATTGGACGTCACCGCAGGAAG
>NW_009610953.1:1001-1493 GCF_000690535.1 Cariama cristata
AGTGGCGGACGCTGTTTGTGGGGGGCACGGCCCCTTCTGTACACAACGGGGCCAACCATTCGCCAGGAGGCAACACGGTCCCCTTTGGACAGAAAAAGTTGCCGCAGGAGGGTGGGTTGTGGATGCATTTGGGCCGACCGCTGATCATCTTGCACACGGTGCCTTGGGGACACCGGATGTCACCGCAGGAGGGCAAAGGGCCGACGCATTTGGGCCACCCCTCCAGCATTTTGCACACCGTCCCCTTTTGGCAACGCATGTCTTCACACGTTGGGGTTGTGTGGACCAGTTGCACACGGGAGGTCTGTATTGGTCCGCACCAAGGCCAACCGTCAGCCACGTGACAGACGGTTCCCTTCTGGCATTGGACGTCATCGCAGGAAGGAGGGTGGTGGACACAGCGCGGTTGGTCATCGATCGTCTTGCATGAGGTTCCTTTGGGACATTGGACGTCCCGGCAAAGTTGTCTTGGGGCCGTCTTGGTTTGGACAC
>NW_009610954.1:0-10802 GCF_000690535.1 Cariama cristata
GGGGCGTCCCCACCGCGCCGGGGCCCTCCTCCTGCAAGCAGGCCCTGCGCCCGCCGTGCTGCCTCCTGCCGCAGCCACCCGTTGGGCCTTGCCCTCCCGCCCCCTCAGCGAGGTGCCCCGTTTTCCTGTCTCACTCCCTCCCCGTGTTTCCTCTCCCAGGAGGCAGCAGTACGTGGGGAAGCTGAAGTTTGCCTCCTTGGAGGCGTCGCAGGGTTCAAAGAAGCTCATTGTGGCCACTGAGAAGAATGTTGTGGCTGCCCTGAACTCCAGGAGTGGCGAAATCTGTAAGTGAAGCAGCGGGGTTTTGTTGTGGGGAGTACACCTGCTGTGCTGGGGCTAACGTGTCAATGAAGTTGCGTTACGTTTTTATGCTGATAAATTAATGCTGGTCATACTGCTTTGTCAGACTAAGAGAATTCAGCCAGCAGTTCAAAAGCTGTTGCTTAGGATAGGCAGACTTTTCTCTGCATAAGCTTACTGCCATAAAGAGCCTAAGTTTAAAAATAATAACAGACAAATGTTTTTAGGGGAACAAATCTTGTTCTTACTTAACTCTTTTTCTTTCAGTGTGGCGCCATGTAGACAAGGGAACTCCTGAAGGAGCAATAGATGTGATGCTGATTCATGGACAGGGTGAGGAGAATGTGCAGATGGTGTGCTGGGGCTAGCAGTTGTCCTTGCATGTGGTATCTCAACCACATGTTAGGCCACAAGTTGAACTTGGCAGAACTCCTTGCCTTGTTGATCTGCGGTGGATGTAAGTTCTGTGTTCATCTCTTTCTCTTCGTTTCCCGGGCAGATGCCATCACTGTGTCCAATGCTGGACGTATTCTGCGTTCCTGGGAGACCAACATTGGGGGGTTGAACTGGGAGACATCCCTAGACACTGGCAGGTAGGCTTTCATGTTTGCACTGTCTTTTTTTCTTTGTAATGCTGGTCTAGAAGGGAAGAAGGGGATTGTTGACCGTGTCTCAACTTGCATTATGGAGAAAGATTAGTTAGATGTAAAGTTTCCAAAATAACATTTGGGTGAATTCTTTAAGAATGCCTGAACCTTGCAATTAAATCTAACATTGTTTTTATTTTTTAGCAAACCAGTAAGAGGAAGAGATGCAAATCTTTTTCATAGATGGATTTTCTCTTTAAATCTACAACATGTTAAACATGCATCTGATTTAGGGTGTTTGGATTCCAGCCTAATGCTGTCTGTTGAGATCAGCAAGGATAGATAAAGTGGGCTATAAATTGTACTTTGAGACTGATGTTAAGTGTTTGAAGAAGGTCTTCAAAGAGACTGGTTTGGTTTTTTTCCTAGAAGAAAATAATTTTCTAACTTACTGTCTCTGACCTGTGCTTAGTTTCCAGGTGGCTAGTTTGGTGGGGCTACAGGATACGGTGAAATATGTGGCAGTCCTGAAGAAGGCAGCCATTTCTCTTCACTACCTTTCCAACGGGCACCAGAAATGGGTGGAACACTTACCTGAAAGGTAAGAACATATTTTAAGTAGAAGTGTAAACTTCTGACAGGGAGCCTGTTGCCTCGGAGAGGAAAGGATGCTTGCTGTACTTGCCTTATGGTTTTGAAAACATCTGAAAACAGTAATGTGAGAAGACGATGCTTCATGGTTGCTGCCTCTCTTGCAGTGAGAGTACTCAGTACCAGTTGTTGTATTCCCATGGGACTGGAGTGATCCACGTGCTTGGAGTCGTTCCCCAGAGCCACTTGAACATTTTAACATTCAGTGTAGAAGATGGAGAAATTACAAAACAGGTAGTGCTCGATTATAGATTAAAAATATGGAATTTGATGTTAACAAATGTACTTCCAACTAGATGGGCTGTGGTGTGGTGTGCAGAGTAATTAATTGTTGTAGTACAGATAAACTTCCCTTTCACTGTGGCATTGCCTACGGGCCAATAAATGAATTTCACTGCTGAGTGCCCTGAAAGCAAAACTAAATTAGGCTTGCAGCTGTTAGTCAAGACAGTCCTGGACATCTCAGACTGATAGATAGTTTCTCCCAGGGTCATGGGTAAAAATAATTCTGACTTAAATTCCTGGTTGTGTCCGGGTTGGTTCTTTGAAGATTTTGTTTATGTCTCGCTTGACAGATCAGAGTGGCAGCCCCGTGGCTGAAGAGCTTAAACAGCGTGTGCGGCGTGGTGGGGGAGGCAGTGCTGGTGTGCATGGATGTGGACGCGCGTTCGCTCTATGTTTGCTCCTTGGAGACGGAGCAGGAGATGAAGCAGATCCCGCTGCAGGTGAGAAGTGCTGAAAAAGCATTGTACATAATTCATTGTCCAACTGGTGTGGTGCCTGATTGAACCTGGCAACGTAGGGAATTCTCTTATCAGTAAACTACAGAATGACTGAGGTGGTGAGTAGGGGACCATGATCCATAAATTGAGGGAAGGGAGAGAAAACTCTTTGTCGGTCTAATCATTCCTCCTGAATTGATGTCTTCAGAGCCTTGCTCTGATGGGAGCCTAGGCCTCCTTGCTTCTGCTTTGTTTATCCTGACATGGGGAACCTCTTCATAAAGCTTATATTGCTGCTGTTAAATGGAAGGTATTAGTTTCAGTGAAGAAAAAGTTCTCATGAACACATATGCTTGTCTCGCACAGTCACTTGACCTGGAGTTTGCTGATGGCTTCCAGCCCAGGATATTGGCCACTCAACCCAATGTAGTCAGTGCCTCGCGGACTCAGTTCTTCTTGCAGCTGTCTCCAAGCCACTTCTCTCTGCTGCAGTACAAACACGGGCTGCTCAGCCACCTTCGGGACTTCCAGCAGGTAACCAAGACAAATGTACTCAAGCAAGAGGGCCAACTACAGCTTAAAATTCTTTTAAAAAACCCCAAAACCTCTGTACTAAGAGTTCTGAACAAGCTGCTGAGCTTCTCATTTCAATTGTGCTCTTGGCTGCAACACTTGAAAACCATTTGATTTCATTTACACTAACTGCTGAAATATTTCTAGACATCAGTGTAGGCATGCTTTGTTGCCAACAACTGTTAGCATTGGCGTAGTTTCCAGGTTTTGAGGTGGATAGAGAGATGCATGTCTTAAGTGGCCAGTGGTGTGGCAGTACTTTCGTTAGGCCAGCTGAGAGGTTTTGAAAAGCAAGTAAGCTTAAAAAAGCTCAGTAACGCTGGACATAATGGTTCAGAAGCCTGTGACAGATCTATTGTTTCCATCTTTACGAGAAGTATTTTCAGTCTTAAAAGAGAAATTTTTTCTTTATTTGGTGAAACAATGAAATTTAAAATTTGGCTGTGAAAGATCATCTGTTTTTATTTCCAGTATGGCTTAATCTGCTGCATAGGTAGTTTTTGGTGGGGCTTGAGGGTTTTCTTGTTTGCTTTGTGATTTCCTGCTATTTTTTTTTTTCTTTTCAGGCAGCTCTGGTGAGTTTTGCAACAACTGGGGAGAAAACTGTGGCTGCTGTCCTGACCTGCAGGAGTGAACTGGTTAGCACAATTTGCCTATACTATGTCACCATCGCAGCTCTAGTGTGGATACGCACTGGGGGTGGGTTCTGCAAGTGTTTTCCTTCACAGGCACAGGGATGGGTAGTAACTGGAGGAAGAGGAAATTTTAATTAGCTTCTTAGATGTATGAAGACAATGGTAATGCAAGGAGGTCTTGATTATCTCCACCTGAGGCTATCTCTGGCTCTGTGAAGCATGCCGTTCTGTGTGCAGCCTGTTTTGGCCTTGTGTAAGGTGGGCATGTAATCTAGAAATCGGCTTTAGTGACCTACAGAGGATTTCAGTTCTTGGGGATGCCGAACTTGGCAAGGTTTCCTTTTTATCAGAAATAGAATAGAACAGAACTGTTTCCTGCCTGTTTTCAGAGTCAAGCTGAGGCTTGTCAGGCACTCAAAAACCTAATTTTTTTTTTTGTACTCTTATTGGGGTCTGCAGCCATGTTATCTCTTCTCATCATCATTTCAGAAACCTGGAAGTTCTGATGGCCTTCATACTGGAAATACTCTGGAGGATTCCCGGAGGCAGGTATAAAGTGCACTTGTTCCCAAGAACAGTAGAAGTTCTTGGCAGTCTGTTTTATTCCTTTGCATGGAGGAACAGAATGAAAAAGGTGTTACACCATCTTTTTGGAGACTGATGTTTTGTAGCAGCTTGATATATATAATCTAAAAATGTTTTGAAGCCACAGTTCTTGCTGAATATGAAATCCTTCTACAGAATTTGATATGCCGTCTATGTTTAACCCAGCCACTTTCTGCCTGTTGTTACAGGAATCCTTAACCTGTTCCAATCAAACCTACAATATTAATCTCTACCTGGTTGAAACAGGACAAAGATTGTTGGATACCACAATTACCTTTAACCTGGAGCAGAGCGGTGCCAAGCCACAGCAGGTGAGCAGGGAAAGATTATTTCAGTCCTATAGTTTATCGGACTTGCAATGCCCTCCCTACTCTGATTTGGCAGGATTGGCAGAGCCCTTCAGACAAGGTGAAAAGCGTTCTGCAGACATGCCTGCTTCCTGCATACAATCAGGCTGTTGGCTCTTGTTTTGCCTGAGAGTTCTATTTTCTCCAAGAGAATGATGTGATCATTAACCTCACTGTTCTGCTTGCTCTTTTTTCCAGCTATACATCCAAGTTTTCCTGAAGAAGGATGACTCTGTGGGCTATCGAGCCTTGGTGCAAACGGAAGACCACATGCTAATGTTCCTCCAGCAGCCAGGTAACTGGCACAAATGGTTAGCTTACCCCATTTTTAACAGTACACACCTTGTCGCTGTAGGACAAGAAGAAAATTCCAAGTCCCAAATGATGATATTTTACCATTGCTTTCTTTGGAAACTGATGAAATGAATTTAACTGTTCTAAGTCCCATGAAAGATACTGGAGACTCTTTCACCCTTCACAAGACATCTCATCTGAGAAAACAGTTCTGCAGTGTTCTTTGTGTAGACGGAGCCTTTGAATTTCATGGGTTTTCTGCTAATTTCAGAACTCTCTTTGTAGGATGACAGTCTAACTCCTGTTGCAGATCTTCTTCAGAGTTTCTTCAGAGAAGATCCTCATGGCAAAAATGTTAACTTGCAAAAAGGGCTGAAAGTCCATCTCAGTGACATGAATTTTCTGTGACTGAAAAGGAACCCAGGTGTTCACACTGTGTATCTCTTATTTAAAATCAACTTAATGACTGTAACCCTTTTAAAACACTGGATTACTTTACTGATCCCTTGGTATTTTTCCAAAAGTGACTCCAGCTGCATAAAGTATCAGCCTTCTATGAAGTAGCTAATTGCACGATATTAGATAGATACACGCTATTTCGCATTCCATTAAGAACAGGGATTTGCATTTGAAGGGTCCACTGGAAGATACTCCTATATGTAGTGAGTCTGTTCCCAGATACTAAGTTATTTTTTCTGATATTCTATTCTTATTTCTTTCCAGGAAAAGTTGTATGGAGTAGAGAGGAGTCACTTGCAGAAGTGGTAAGCTTGGAGATGGTGGATCTGCCTCTGACAGGCGCACAAGCTGAACTGGAGGGAGAATTTGGAAAGAAAGCAGGTAAACCATAGATCTAACAGAATTACCTTTGTGAGTTTGTGTTTCTTCCTGAATAAATGTTTTATTGTTTTCTTTTTCCTCGGAACTGAGAGTTAGATTCAAATTTCTACTGATGGCAATTAAAACGAGCAGAAATAAAGCCATTTCTGTCTCAACTTTTGAAGTCCAATGCCAAATGCAGATGACATGAGCATATTACACTGTTATATGAAAAAAACAGTCAGCGGCGGTATGAAGGATTTTGGCCATGTCTCCTAAATGTTTCCCTTTGACTCTGTCTGGAGGACTCATTTGCAATAGCTTTTGTTTTTGCTTTGTTTTGTTTTTTTCTTGCTGTCCTGGATGCAGCCATTCAAGGTAACCTCAGACTGCATGCAGTGTTTTCTGATACTTTGGACTAGTGCTTCTTAGTGGAACTTGATCTCCTCTCTGCTTGCTTTCCTTAGTGGTGAAATATAGCTGAAGTCTGGTGTTTCGCTTTTTTTGAGAACCAAAATATAAACCTTGTTTGGGCAGAATTAAGTATTTTTTTACTTCAGGGGCTGCTCTTACTCCAAGTAATGAGTGCAGAGGGAGATACAGATGTTCTTGGTGGGTAAACTTCAGGTGGGCATTTGCTGTGAGTGTACCAGTGAGAAAGAAGGAATATAAAGGAAGAGATTATGTACTCTTTAAGAAGGTTTGCTTTCAGTGGGTGACAACGTCTTTTGGATTGAGCTTATACAAGGGCGAAGTGGGAAAAGGTTGGTGAATGCGAGGGTCTGTCATAGAAACTGTATAGTAACTCTAACTCTGCTGTTCTGGAGTGGGAAACAAAGGCAAAGAATTATCATAGGGTCATGCATGGCAGTATTCTACTGGCTGAGACCATGATTTCAATTATGGAGTGGGACATAATGTTTTTCCCCTCTTGTTATCACTGTCGGTCTTTTTGCAGATGGTTTGCTGGGGATGTTTCTGAAGCGGCTGTCCTCCCAACTTATCTTGCTGCAAGCCTGGACCGCTCATCTTTGGAAGATGTTCTATGATGCCAGGAAACCCCGCAGCCAGATTAAAAATGAGATTAACATTGACAATTTGGCCAGAGATGAATTCAACCTCCAGAAAATGATGGTGATGGTCACCGCTTCAGGAAAGGTGAGGAAGCCAGGGTAGGAATCTGTTTCTAGACGGTAGCAAAAAGTCTCAGCTCTGAATTCCCACCCCTGTTTTTAGCCAGGTTTTGGGCAGAGAAGATGCACAGAATGTTTTGTGGTAGCTTTGGAGGGGGACTAAGACTCTTCTTTCTTTGTCATATCTTAAAGAAAGATGCAGTCCTCGAACGCGAGAGATGTGGTGTTCTAAACTTTGGCTTCACTGTGTCTCTTTGCTCAGCTTTTTGGTATTGAAAGCAGTTCTGGCACCATCCTGTGGAAGCAGTATCTCAGGAATGTGAGACCGGGCTCCTCCTTTAAGCTGGTGGTCCAAAGAACAACAGCCCATTTTCCACACCCTCCACAATGTACCTTGCTTGTTAAGGACAAGGTGAGTCCCTTTCCTCTGTCTCTCCATTGAACTTGCTTAGCATGGAAATCGGCCCTTTGAAAGGGTGGAAGAAGGTATCTTTTTGGGTATTGTCCGGTTATCACTGATTTGGGGACAGGAGGAGAGTGACAGCTGGAGAGGAGCAGATGCACAATCCTAAAAAAATTAAGGATACCTGTTTTAAAGCCTTTTATTGAAACAAAAGAAATAATTTCATCCAGTTTCTTTGGTCATGTGAGATAAGTCATGTGTGGTCTCCATTAGCTAGGTGACAATGGCTGTCCTTTAGCTAGCTGCAGGATGTTTTGTACTCCATACATGAGGGAGGAGGAGACATAATAATGTGTCGAGACTGCTTCAGCAGGTGGCAGGTAGAATTTGTTACAGCCATGAATGCTGTGTCCTGCCACAGTATGGTTTTGATAGAGAAATACGGGCACGAGTATATGCATGTTCAAACAGAATGTTTTGAGGAGGGAATAGCTGAATCCAGGGTATGAACAGTTGACACCAGCAAGGAACAGGTAGAAAACCAGCTCTTTTTTCCGCCTTAGGAAAAGTTTTGCATCTTGTTTGTTTTTCAGGAAACCAAAATGAGCTTTCTGTATGTCTTTAACCCCATCTTTGGGAAGAGAAGTCAAGTAGCTCCCCCTGTTTTGAAGCGTCCAATTCTTCAGACTTTGCTTCTGCCTATTATGGATCAAGACTATGCCAAAGTACTGCTCTTGATTGATGATGAGTACAAGGTAAATTGCTTTGCCTGGAGGCAATTTTCTTCATGTTCTGGTTAATTATTGCCCTCCCTTTTAGAGCAAGATTTTAAAAAAATGCCATTGAGTCACATTTCACAGAAAACTGTGAGGTTATTCTGGTAAGACAGAGGTCATCCTGATAAACATGTTTGAAATAATTTTCTATGTTGGTTTTTTTTTTTCTTGCCTTTTGTGTGTCAGTTGTTTTTTAACCTGTGTTTCAATTCTTTTCCAGGTTACAGCTTTCCCAGCCACTAAAAATGTCCTTCGCCAGTTAGAAGAAATAGCTCATTCTATCTTTTTTTATCTAGTTGATGCCAAGCAGGGAAAACTCTCTGGATTCAGGCTGAAAAAGGTACGGAAGACTTATTACAGTCTAAGTGACATCACTTTCCTAGATGTCCTCTGGATAATGGTAGATCTCTTAATTTGGTTTACAGAGTTTTGCTCAGAATAGAAACAGTTCAGCCTCAAACTGTGCCTAAGAAACTTTTAAAATTCAAAAGCAGAGAAAGCTCTCTGCATCTTATCGGTGGAGATGGTGTCTGCTGAGGACAAGATAAAACCTCCTACGTCATGCTTTTTTCTTGCAGGACCTGACAACAGAGGAGAGTTGGGAGGTGGTCATACCCACCGAAGTACAGAGGATAGTGACTGTGAAAGGGAAGAGGTCCAATGAGCACGTGCACTCCCAGGGCCGTGTGATGGGAGACCGCAGTGTTCTCTATAAGGTGCCGTTGGAACTTTCTGTTGACATTTTGTGAATGTGTTATCTCACGGGAAGATGTCAGCACCATTTCTAGGCACTACATTGAGATTAACTACCGTGTGGTGCCATTTTTTCTATATATGCATCAGTGTCCATAACCTTCTGCAGAAGATGTTAATTTTGGTGGAGATGTATTTTACAAAATGTTTTAATGCAGTGATTAAGTCAGTCCAACATCTGATGATGGGGAAATAGCTGCTTGATTTCTTCAGGTGATTTGAGCTAACAAGATACTTTCTTTATTATAAGATAGGCCCAGAGGAAATGCAGATAAACAAGGTACCTGTGGCACTAAAGTGGAGGGTCTCGGTTGTCTTTAATTTTTTCTCTAGTCCTTGAATCCAAACCTGCTTGCTGTGGTGACAGAGAGCACAGATACTCATCACGAGCGAACTTTCATTGGAATATATCTGATTGACGGAGTCACAGGTAGAATCATCCACTCATCGGTACAGAAGAAAGCAAAAGGACCTGTCCACCTCGTTCATTCAGAGAACTGGGTGGTGGTAAGAAGTTATTCTGATAATGTTCTTTACATTTGGGAGGTAGGGGCAGTTGCTGAACTTGTATGGAGAAGACTTTTTGACCATCCCCTGTGATTTCCTGCTACCTCTGTATTATTGACTCTGCTTACCTCATATTCCTAAAAATCTTCTCTCGTTTCAGTACCAGTACTGGAACACGAAGGCACGTCGGAACGAGTTCACTGTGCTGGAGTTGTATGAGGGGACGGAGCAATACAATGCCACAGCCTTCAGCTCCCTTGACCGTCCAATTTTACCTCAGGTTCTCCAGCAATCTTATATCTTTCCATCTGCTATCAGTGCCATGGAGGCCACCATCACCGAGCGTGGCATCACCAGCCGTCACTTGCTTAGTAAGTACATGCTGCTCTGTTCGGGATGTGTTTATGCGACATGCATAAGCCAGGTTTCGTACTGAAAACAGAACAAAGTGCAGTTTGCTGCCAAAAATCATGCCCGTGAGCTGCCCTGGACTCCTAGCAAGTGCAAGGATAGGCACCAAGACAGCATTTTTGCTGGCTGTTAGAAAATGCTGTCAGAAATGGCCATTACTAAGATGCGTTTCTTTTAATGCACAGTTGGGCTTCCCTCTGGGGCCATCCTCTCCCTTCCGAAGGCTCTGCTGGATCCTCGCCGCCCAGAGATCCCTACAGAACAAAGCAGGTAAGGAAACAGTGATAGCCTCTGTTCCTGGGCAGCTTTGAAGAGGGATGGATTTTGTGTTAATGCAGTAGAATGAAGTAGAACAAGTTGTCCTGGACAGATTCAGGGCAATTCTTGCATGAAATTAAGCAAGGTTGCTTTGTTCCCTGTCTGTGAGGGTGGAATAAGTTTGTCTGTAATGCAGCAGGTCTTTTCATTAGCAAAAGCAGCCTGTTGTCTGCACTCTAAGAAGTAGCAGTCAGAGTAACTGTCTGAAGTTTTTAAAATTACATTTATTTTTAAAACTTTAGAAACCTAAAAGGAGGCTGCTGCAGTGTAGTCTGACCCAGCTGGGTATGTTTGATTTTCATCTTGCAGCAAAAAAATGAATCTGCACTGGGAAAAGCTGCTAAATTTGCTGTTTGAGGTCAGCTTGTGATAATCAGACTAGGAAACGCAGGTGATGTCCTCCGTGTGTACTGTTTGATTCAGTTTTGATTTCTCTTTAAATGCCTTTCAGAGAAGAGAACCTGATTCCATACTCGCCTGATGTGCAGATCCATGCCGAGCGGTTTATCAACTACAATCAAACCATCTCCCGAATGAGAGGGATTTACACAGCTCCCTCTGGCCTAGAGTCTACTTGTCTGGTGAGTACACGGTGGAGGATTCAATGTAGGCTTGTGGAGTTTGCAGGTAGAGCAGCATGATACCGTACCCTGTGGCAGAGAGGTCTGTAACTTCCGATCATCTGGCTGCTTGCTGCTTAAACATTTCTTTTAATCAGAACTATAGACCTGAGTCAATCATTTTTGATGTGTTTGGTTTTCTTGAGCATTACCAGCTCATGATCTCATCTCTTTAGGTTGTTGCGTATGGCCTGGACATCTACCAGACCCGAGTTTACCCATCAAAGCAATTTGATGTCCTAAAAGATGACTACGACTACGTGCTGATAAGCAGTGTCCTCTTCGGGCTGGTTTTTGCTACTATGATCACGAAGAGACTTGCTCAGGTGAAGCTGCTGAACACTGCC
>NW_009610954.1:10833-12000 GCF_000690535.1 Cariama cristata
TGGGGGTGAGAGGAAGGCTGAGGCTGCAGAAGGTATCTGAGATTGGGACTGGCTGAAGATCTGCCTCCCTGCATTGCTGCTGGGTTCGGTTAGAAATTCCAGCTTGCGTGACTGATGGATGCAAACATCTATATTACATTTTTGCTGGAAGATATTTGGGAGGAAAATCCGCTAGTGCAACAAAATGATACACTGCCTACATGTCTCCCAGTGAGAAGAAATGGAAGAGAAATGGAAAAGAGACGTTGGTCTGTTATGACTAAAAGAGAACTCTCCCAAACCTCCATTAAAGCCCTGAAGTCTGCCATCACATCATCTCCCTGATGTTAGTGAAGATGCTACTAAGGATGCGTGTCCTCTTGATCCTCACCTCTTCCTCAGCGCCAGCCATGACTACTGTCTTGGGAAGATGAGGATTGAGGAGTTGTCAGCTGCTGTGATGTGAATGTTAGGCTTGGTAATGCGCGAGCTACTATATGCAAGGCCTGCAAGGAGATGTTGGCTCATTTCGTTAGGAAGAAGGTTAGAAATTGGGTGGATGTTGGTGGGAAACGACCTCATCGGGTCGCTTAATTATGTTGCAGGGCTGTGAGTGGAATTTGAAATGTAAAGTCTCTACACGTTCTTTATTTATTATGATGATAATATTAGTTCATACCCTTTTTTCTTCTTTTTTTAAAATTTTCCCATATTTGATGTGCAACACTGAGTTTTAAGGTGTCATGGTTCAGGAGCGAAGAACCTCACGCTGTTTCCCCTCTGGATTATGGCTGTTAACCTTTTGTATCTGGATTTAAATTGTCATAATCAAGTTTTGCAGCAAGTTGTGCCCCCGTGAGAGGCCGGGTCCTATCAGTCACCTCCCCAATGTGCAGATCGCCTCAATAAAAGCCGCGTCCTGAGGAGCTGTAAGTGTTTTCGCCTCTTGCGGGCTATTTGAAGCCCCCACCCTGGGGCTGGTCCCACGGCGCAGGCAGGACGCTGCGAGGGCGCATGCGCGCCCCCCCCACTCATGGCGCATGCGCTGGCGGTAAAGTTGCTGACTCATGTACTGCGCAGGCGCTTGGGCCGGGCCCCCCCTTCTTCCAATCGGGAGGCGCGACGCGCGCGTGGGCTTTGACTCACTTCCTGTCTCGGGGCGCGTGGGGGGGAAGGCACTTCCGGCTC
>NW_009610955.1:0-15760 GCF_000690535.1 Cariama cristata
GTGCCGGCCCAGCCTTAAACAGTGACATTTTTGGAAAACAAATTACATTTAGAAAAGTATCCCTTGACTAATGGAATCATCTCTCTAGTCAACCACCTAAGGCTGAAGTAACGGCAAAGGCAGTTTAGTAACTACTTTGTCTAGCTCTCGGTGGCTAAAACATTTCACTGTTGTGTAAGTTCCAAGGCTGGTAGCCAAATCGTCTTTTACTCTTAACTTCATAGCAATATAAATCTTCAGGTTTTGAAGATAACTAACAATGACACAGACCTTCTGATAGCATCCAAATGCAAGTGCTTTGAGCCTTTTCAGGCAAAGAATGAATTAGCAAAGTTAATGTTTAAATTAACAGAATTTGGAACATGAGTTAGCACCCTGTGTAATAATAGCATAAAACCTTTTTGATCATGATAGCTCACTCAACTGCATGTAAATTTCTAAATAAATAAAAAAGGCAACATGTTACAAGCTGATGCATGTAACTGAGATGGAGCTCATCTACATTAGATAATGTTTTGGTTCTAGTGAGCAACTTTGATTTTAAAAGCTTCTCTTCTTATACTAGTCCTACTTTAGCCAAACCTTTACTATTTAATTGCAGTATTCATGCTTCAAAAATTTGCTGGCTTTGAGCGAAGGATGAGCAACCATGAAGCTGGGGAAACTGACAATGACGTATTTTTTCATTAAAACTGACCATGTGGAAACTGACATATGTCAATTGAAATATAAAATTTCTACAGTTGTTTTGAGAAAACTAGTCATGTACAAATCTTATAAACACACTTCATTATAAAGAAATCACTACTCACAAATATGATTTCAAAGCACAGATGAATAAATTGCAAAGCATGAACAGTGCAAGGCAGGTACACAGAGAGCATTCACATAACGGCCACAACCAGAAGAGAGTTTGAATTTGTACTGCAGCCCATTGTTATTTTGCTGTGTCCATGTTCACAGACCCAGATCTTAATTGTGATCTAAGATCATATTCCAATTAAACTCATGTCACTATCTCTTTTGACATCAGTATTAAAGCTAGATACTGTAAAAGATATTTAGTATTAAAATATACATCTACAGTTCATTGAAGAAGACCCTTGAATTACTATAGATTAGAAATCTCTAGCCAACATTCAACCAGCTATTATGAAGAATTCTGGGCTGCTTTTATAGAAAATAGTTGGCCAGCCCTATCCGCAATACTTTGTATTACATAGAAGCAGCTAAAGAACTGATCTAGAAAGAAAGAGGAAGCAGCATAGGAAGTCTGGTATCTTTCAAAGGTCTTCAACACCTTATACAAGAAAAAGATTAAGTGGCAGGGGATACGCAAAAACATATTATAAAAGGTATAAAGGCAGATGGGCATATTTGTTTCAACCTATGTCATACTCAGTAAAAGTTTGTTTGACATAACAGTTAGGAAGTTTAAATCTTGATAAAATACTTTCATATTGTGTGTTTATGCAATTCATTGCCAAAAAATCTTGCAAATATTCTGAATGACAAGAACATTCAGAAAAACGTAAAACTTGCACTTTGGGCTAAGACATTACAGATTAGGATATGTTCTGTGCTACATGTACTGTTGGGCTTTCACCTTCCTCTAGAGACATCATACTGGTAAAGCATACCAAGTAAAAGAGTTTTCACACTCCTTTGGATGTTGTCATCTTAAGCATCTTAAATGCCTAAATGAATTTTGAAAACAATGTTTTGAAACTCTTGTTCTTTATGTCGCTGGCTTTCAACACAATTCAGGAGCCAAAAAGCATTTATGCAGTATTACGTAGTGGAGATACTGTGTCGAGCTGTACCTTGGCTGAGTATGCTTAAAACATTTTTTTACTGTTACAACTTCATGTGAATGTAGTTTTATCAACAGAATTTTTTTATTCTTCTCTTCTCCACCTCATAAAACGTAAGCATTGGTTTAAGATAGAGATCTTCTGAAAACTTAATCAGATATTCACTTGTAATTTCTCAAAGTTTTCCAACCATCTAAATATTGTCTTAGTTGTACTAAATAACTTACTTCTCCTTTTTCCAACATCCCCTTTCGAGGTAGCGGCTTCATTCAGGAGTACCATTCCCATGGTGATAGCAGCATCTGTATCACCATTGTCAAGGAAAACAGCAGATGTTTGGATACCTCAGAAAGCCACAAACATACGTCTACGAACTAAAGTTTTCAAGTTCATAATATGAAAGCAAGCATTTATATGTAAAACTGCATATTGCAGTCTGCACCATACCAATACACTCACCTGTGGCAAAACGTGTAGTAAGATTTTCCTTTGTGCATTCTAGATAAAAAAGCAAAGAAGGTTCAAAAAGCCCTAAAGGTCAAGTTGTCAAGTAGGACACACAAATTTTGGACAGTTACGGAAATAGCTATTCCCCAATATTTTAGAATATTCTGTATATTGGTAGTAAAGGATTTTAAAAAAGAAGAAGTATAAGAACCAGAAATCATTCAGTGTTAGTGCACACAATTCATTGGTTATTTGATGCAAATTGAAGCAGTCAGACTGCTTTATCCTTCTCTGCTTTTAGATATGGCTTTAGCTCCCTCTTTAGCGTCATATTGCTTAATAGTTTAGCAGAGAATCATCTCAAATGCAAAGTCCTCAGTCACTTTCAGTGTTTTATTATCTCATTATAACTGTTACAAATGTGAACAAGTACATAATGATAAAAATACTTAACTAATTTAGCAAGACCTTAAACCATTCACTTAATTGTTTATTTGAAATTGTATAAACAAAAAGGAATGGTTACTACTGTGTGTAACATCTGTTCTGGAGAAGAGGCATGCCTGAATATTGTACTGAAGCAGGAGCACATCATGGCAGCCATATCTCACAATTTCAGGAAATACAAACTTCATCAGTTAACTGATTCTTGAGTAAGGTTGGATTTTTAAGCATTACTTACCCCAGGGCTAGGTAGCAGGATGACTACAAACTTTAAGAATGATAAGATGTTTGTATTTACACACACAGAGATAATTCACAGGAGATACTTCAAAGATGCTACATCTCTAAACAATATCTGCATCCTGTAACATTATACATGCACTAATCCTAGTATCCTAGCCCAAATTACTTTCTGACAGATGCACAAAGTATAAGGCATAGGGTCACTCTTATGAATAAATGGTTCTATTCAAGTTTTCCAAAAGCTTATGACTGGACTTGACGAAAGAGTAAAAAAAAAAATAAATTGCAAAATATTGTGAAAAAACACAACCATGGAATCCATGAGAGTATGCAAATTGGAAGGGAAAGCAAAAATTACTTTCTAAAAGTTTTGCCTGTTAAGACTCAGATTCATGAGCAAATCTCCTGTGCTACTGCTATGCTTCAAGCAGGAAAAGAATTGGAAAGAATTACACATACCTTTCTACCCCATTAAGAAAAGCCCCCAATATAGCATTATCTAATAATTTTATTTTACTGGTCCCTCACTTAGATTTACAGTAGTGTTTTTGTTCTTAGTTCAGCCGAGTCATGGGAAAAAAACAGCCCCAAGATGTGAGGGTAACTCACCCGACTCCCTCAGAGAAGTGCTACTTTTGGAAAAGGTTTTGGACTGCTTTGTAAATGGAATTTATTTGCTTTTGGAATAAACAGAATTTATCTCATGCAATATTGCACATAATATGGTCCTTTGCTATTTCCCTTATCTGGTTGCTTCTGACAAAGAAACCAACCAACCACCCACATACTTAAAAGCTGTTTTGGCAAACAACCATTCTGGAACATAGTTTCTTAACAGACCGTGAGTTTAATTCACTTTTCCTACCATCAGGAATAAGAGTCTCACAAAAGTAACTGTTTGCTTTGCAACTGAGAGTTTTAGATCTGTAACCAGCTGAACTGTGCTAGGCTTTTTTCCTTTCTTTTGGAGTCTCACATCATTACCCTTAAAGCTTCCCTCGCATTGTCACTATTTTTGATTCAGTTGCTGCTTTCTAACTTTAATCATCATTGTTGAGCTTTCAGCCTCACTGGTTGCCTTTTAGCTTCAACAATATCAGCTTCATAACTTCACACTCTAACACTGAGCACATCACTTGCCTCAGCTTTGTGATGTTGAAGTAAAAATTCAATCTTACCGAGTTGTGATTCCAATGCAATAATTAGCTTTACACTACAAAATATAGAGCTTAAGTTATTATTTTTCGCTCCCTTTTCTGACGTTGTATGTTAAGTCTTTACATTATTTTGATATTCTACAAAAGAAAGCAACAGCTTGGGAAATAATTTTTTATAGTATCATATTTCTCTAGCAGTGCAGAATGTAAAATTTTAGCAAGTGGTTACCTGGACAGTTTTCCATCTGCAAAAAATGAGACAGCATCAATAGATGTACTTATTCTCTAATTCCCCTTTATCTCCCTCACTCTGCATTATGAAACTATTCTGAAAAGATGAGGGGAATGTGGCACTCGGATAAACCATGGCTAGCAAATGTTTTAAATTCAGATACTAATGTTTTCTGATAAATGTATCCCTTTCTAGTATTTTTTTTTTTCTGTGTAAATCCAGTTATATATCTTCTCAAATTTGGAATGATTTCACTTTTACATATGAAACTTCTGCTGCTCCTTTTCCCATCTTGTACATGCTTTTCATAGAAATTGAAAACATATTATTTAGCTAGTACTTTTGAAAAGGTTCTGAATGTTTTGCTATATGAAGAATTGTTTTAAAGTAGGATGAAAAAGCCAGTGATCATCAAAATTCGTAAGATTATTCAGAAAATGATCAGCAGTAACACAGCATAATATTTAGCCCTGCAAACATCAAGATGCCTGATCAGAAGTATTAAAAAAAGAAACACAACACCAAACTCAAACCAAACCAAACCAAACCAGGACTGGATCAATAAACTCCAGAATAGTAGATATCCTACAAAATGAAATTACTAGTGAATTCTGAATACTTTTTATTAGCAGACATTAATAGCAAATTCAATCACTGTTAATTCCAGCCAGAATACCCAAACGGAAGAAAACCTGATAGTTCATAAGTTTATTAATATGATCTATAATTTATATCTTTACTTCACAAATGTAGTCCTGATTAATAGTGAGTAGGAAATAAAAGGAGGAGAGAAAATAGGTTGACTAACACGTGGTTACTTTTGTGAAAAAAGTTCGGTGGTTTCATTCATATTCTGCTGGGTTTCTGCCAAGAGTACAAAATGCGGCATTAGCATTATACACGTAAAGAACCAACCACCTTTTAGTTGCAGATCACACAGTTGCTTAATAACATATGAGCAAGAAAAACTAGAGAACAAAGTATTAATCCACTTGAATCTGTGCTCAGTTTACTGTTAACTAAAATGGGGACAGATTATCACACAAATTTTTAAAACTTCTGGTTCACTTTGTTGTACATGGAACAAAGAAAAGCACATACATTTTTTGAGGAGTAATATGATCAACGGGAAAATCTGTGGTGTTTTTTCTTCTATTGTTTTTTTTTTTTTTGGCTGGGGGGTGATGATTAGAATATGAGAAATTCTTTGCTGGACTCTTATGAAGGGGGCTTACTTTGCCGAGAGAGATATTTGTCTTAACTTTTTCCTACTAATACTTAAACCTCTAAAACACCTGCTATAATTTCAGAAAATCTGATCACATTACAGGTTCTTTGAACCATTTCCATGTGGATTCAACTTACATTTGAAAAAATCCAAACATAACATGAATTCTAGTCATTCTATTTAGGAAATATTCTTCAGCTACACGCAGTTCTTGAAAACAAGGTATTAGCCACTTTTCCCAGCTCGAGAATCTGATTTTTTTAATCATAGGTTGAAGAAGCTAATGAAGACAAAAAGCATGTTTCTGCAATGAAATAGGTCTCATGGTTTCTTCCAAGACATTGTTGCTTCAGTTCAGGAAACAATGAGCAATGATTTTTAATATTCCACTTAAGCTATTCAGTGTGCAATCAATTCTCAATTAGACCATAGCCATCCCAGTGGATGATTCAACAGGCCTAGAGGGCTGAGGAAGGAGGCATGTTTAAGATACCAATCACTGTATGTCTCATCTCAGTGAAGAAGGACGATTCCTAACTCAGAAGTTTAAAAAGTGGAGCATAATCTGCAAATTATTTATTTGAATATGAATTTAATTTAAGCATGAATTGTAGACAATCAAGGTATACTTCAGTATTTCTTAATGCCCTGACATCTGGTTGTACTGATACTCACAATAACCCTGAACATTTTTTCAGCTTAAAACTTTCAGGCTTCAGCTACACCAAATGGCTTTTCAAGACTTGTAGGAATTATTACATGAGTCTTGCTACTGCAGTTCCCCCCAACTCCTTGAAATATGCAACTCACAACACTGCAGTAGCTGGAAGTTCGCATTTCAACCATTTAAATGTCAACCAAACTACACCACTTTCCTTTTTGATGCTTTTTCATCATTTTAACAGAGCAGAGAATCACTTTGATACTAATACAGAATCTCCTATAATGGAAAAAGTTTTTTTATTATTCATTCAATTAGTTTCAGCTTCAATTTATGAGACTGTCTTTCTAATCCACAGGTAATCTGATGGAACCGTCCCTCCTGTGATGCTCATAGACACTTGAGAATGGAAAGGCCATATAAAAGCTTCAGGGGAAGAGAAAGACTCTGGAACCCATTTTTATTCAACTGTAGTGGAGTAGCATAGAGATACCTGAGGAAGCTTGTGCTAAATCACTAATCAAATATTCAGGGGGTTTCAGCCTGATTTACTTCCTAATTATGCATATTAGTGTTGTGTTTTAGGATCACCTAAAACTAACTCTGGGGAGATGATTTTTACATTTATTATTTATGACCTTTTTGGTTTTGTAAATTACATCTGATGGAGTTTCAGGGTTAGTCCTGTCCATCTCGCAAATTCTTATAGTGTGGTTTGCCACTATACAAAATAAATATTGATTCCTAACTTTATTTACATTTTATAATTTGTCTCTACTGATTTTCCTGCCTAGAGACATACAAATCATAGAAGTGTACACATTTCCAGAACAGGCAGATGTATAACAGTACATACAGTTTCCTTAATGTTAAGCATACCAGAGACTAAAATAATTGAATTAATTTTTGTTAATAGCTTCATTTCTTAACCTTTAAACACAGATACATTGCCGAAAACAAAGTCTATTTGAGCTATTTATAAGTATTTATGACACCATATCATTTTCTCTCACTACTCTAACATTTTATTCCAAACATCTCCTTTATTTTCAAGCACTTTATTTCAAACACTAGACTTAGTATGTTGTCTCCTCTGTTTGTTAGTACACACTTGATCCTTCAGCATGCACATACACCATCTCTCTTGCTTTCTCTAAGCACCTATAAATCTTTTTAAGAATATCACACATTCTTCTTCTATATCATAAATCACCATCAATATGACTCTAGGCTGGCATTATACTTTCCTTCATTGTTAAAGACCTATTAAAATAACCATTAAAATTATTAATTGATACCTAAAGAAACCTTTAAAAAATGCTGTTGTCTTCAGCTTGTGGTCAGTTAATGTCTCTTGGTCTGTGGACTAGCAGTCAGGTATTTGCAGAAGGCAAATAAAAATGAGGCAGTTGCCAGAGCAGTTGACAGCTAAACTTGCTTTGCAGGGGTCTGCATTTCCATCGGAAAATTTTAGAGCCAGAAATCAAAAGTGGTTGAAAATCACTGAACTATAGAGTTGCTAAATTCATACAGAGGACACACACCATATTTGAAGGTAATTCACCAAATCCAGTATCATTCAATTAGCTAATGAAAGAGAATTAAGTTGTATGTTGCATTGACAAATGCCCAGCTGTAAATTTAAGGTCTCCGCTTATCTCTGGGACATCTAAGAGACTTTAGTATCTTTCTTAGAAGTCATATTATGAATTATTTTAAGGTCAAGCAGTAGAAAAATGAGGTAATGGAAGGAAATTTCTTGATTTTTCTAGCTATCATCTCCCTATGTTTCATTACAGTTAGGAGGAGTCAGGCAGCCTCCAGAAAAGCCAGAAGAGCCTACCAGGTTAACAGACAGTATTGCCAGATAATGCAAGTAAAGAATAGAAGATGTGCAGTATGTTTTGCTGCTTTGGACATTGATTTCCATAGTTAATTCAGAAGCATGCTTAAATATGCTATAATTTTGTGGTTTTAGTTCTATCTTTTTCCACTGTAGTGTTCTTCCCTTTTTCTTACTCCTAAAATCAAGCATACAAAACCCCTTTTTCACTGCTTTAGTTGTCATCATCATTCACTTTTACATAATCTCTGGGAAATACAATTCAATTCCATTATGCACAACTGACAGAGTCTTACTACCAAGAGCTAAATGAGTATTGTCCTACTGACTTTGACTCAAAATTTCAGGTACTTATGCCCTGTGACTTTGCATGAGCCCTCCTGACACACAGAAAGGCATCTCCCATTTAAGTTCATTCTTTGGTTAAATTTCCTTCCACCAAAGAGGCACTTAATACTCTTCATTTAAATTCACTCTGTAGGACAGGAAATGTCTTTCATAATAGGTGTAATTTTAATGCTACAGAAAAGATTTGTCTTTTTCTTTGTAACCAATCAAGTTTCTTTTTCCTTCTCAATCAAAATCTCATATCCACCCACACAGCTGTCACATTAAACTCTGCTGTGGGAATTCAAGTTAACAAACTGAAAAGTAATTTCCATTTTTACTTAGGTGCATGCATTTTAGCAGCATCAAAGTTAACTAAGTTAAATAGTAATAACAAGAAAAATTATCAGGCTAATAGTAACTGTTAATATCTATAATAACAGCTCAGATTTATCTCCCGTACAACAAATAATTTGCTTAATAACTGAAACTCTTTTGATAATGAAAATATTTACTGTAACTTTTAAACTTACTCTGTATAATAAAGATTCACTGTTATGCAAAAGGAAAATAATATGACACATCACATTCAAATCAGTTTTATTTCTCCAGGGAATGACATTAAAACTTGATGAAAATGGTCATTAGTTAGAAGTACTGATTAGTGTCTACTAAAGGGAGAAATGAAGAATTGAAGAAATTTTTCAACTTCAACATGTCCTATCGAATCTTACTATTCCTTATCTTTCTCACTGTATCTTGACACCCAGAGCCATATTTACAGCTCAACACTGCATAGTCCAATAGCTGTTGGGTTTACAACAGCCAACATACTTTACCTGTATTCAACTATAGTTAATTGCAACAGTAATACTGATTGTGCAGTTTACTTCACATTGTTCCTCTTAGAAAACGACAGCTCTTAATTTCACAGTTATACCTCTTCCGCCTCTGTCTTCTTAGTAACTCTATCCTTCCTAATTCTAGGAAACGTACTTCAATATCCTTGTCTTTAGTTCCTTTTCCTTGTCTCTCCAAGAATGTTGAACTAACCTGCACTCTTTTTTTTGGTAAATACCTGATCATTTCCGCTGACTCTTATTATCTACAACCCCATTTCTGTCAGGAAAGGTTGCAAGAATAGATACTAACAGCCTGGAACACCTTCTGCATGAGGAAAGAGTAGAATTTTTCAACTTGGAAAGTAGAAAAGAAAGAGAAATCTATACAGCAAATTCTATAAAGCCCCAAACGGAAGGAAAAAGAAGAAGAAAAAAAAAAGGACTATTTCCCGTGACTTATTAAAGTCACACAATACAATTACCATGCAAATTATAGGCTAAAAAAAACATCCTAAAGGAGTAACTTCTGCATACTACATGAAGTTAACACTGAAAATTCATTGCTATAGAATGTTGTGCCACAATTAATTCAAAAAAGGAATAAAAAGAAATAAGAATGTATTCATCTGTGGCTAGAAGTCATAATATTCTGTATGTTAGATCTGGCTCAATAATCCCTAAATCATTGATTATGGTTGGATGTTTTGTTTGGCACTATCCTTCTCTAACTATTTTCTTAACAGTCACTGCTGCATTTATACATATGGATGTAAACTGTGATGATAACTTCAGAAGATGCTAAACTTTATTGTTAAATCATAATGTGTTTAGATATATGCTCTTTTTACGTGGTAGAATTAGGTATCTAGTCAACAAATAGATTGTCTTACCAGGATTACTCATATGAACAAAGTTATTTGTGTAAATTACGCAGTCCTAGGGTCCTCAGAGATATTCAAACTCTTCAGGAGCAAAACCCTTGCATTACAGGCTGCACAATGTCTAGCATGTTGATAGCTCCACATAAGTTACTGCTTTGATATCCATTTAACAAAAAAAAAAAAAATTCTGTTTAAATAAGATCTATTCCATGCTCTTACTTTAAATAATTTTTGTTTGTGCAGTCTGTCATATTTATTCTGCAGCCACCTCAGAATGAATCAGAACCTGGCTTGGGACTTTGGAAATGAAAGAATGCCACCTTGTTCTGAGGAGCTGGCTTACTGTGAGTGTTTAATGTGTTCAGAAAGTGTTAAATCTAACCCATTTCAGCTAGTCTGATCTGCTGCTAAATGCAGTATCAGTATTTTGGCTGTTAGAAAACATACCATAGAAATAAAATTAAGTACAAAAAGTATCAAAATGCCCTTTTTTTTCTTTTTTTTTTTTTTTAATTGTTTTACTGATGTAACATCGTACATGCTGTATTATTACAGTGACTTCCCTTGTGTTACTAAGATGCAGTAACCATCTGTTTGGATTAAAACTACCTTTTTAAAATATTATAAAATTTCTAGACATACATCTAGTACGGAATCAGTAACTGTATAGATTTTACTGAGTTTAATTTTGCTTTATAATATAATTGAAACTGAATAGCTATCATCTTCACAAGTCCTTCTTACCCATGTCGTAATTATGTAGCTACAGCTCTGGAAAAAACAGCAGATCTTTATATGGAAATCATCCAGCAGACTGAGTTGAGTCACTATCTAAAAGCAAGTATACAAATGCAACGGAAATCCATATTTTCTCATCACAAGTACTAAAAATTCACTTTCTAGAGGAACACAACATTGCACTTCAACATCTAGCAAGAAGTGACAACCTTGTCCCTGTTCTTACTACTACAAAGTGAAAAGAAGCAACCAAATGAAGCATGTACACTACCAGCATAGTAATATCTTGTTTTAAAATTCAATGCATCTTTTAAACTTTAAAGGATAAAGTGAATGTACTACTGTTTATCAATCTGGCACACTTTTTTTTTCTAATTCCCACATCTTCTGTCAACATTTCCTGAATAAACAAATAGTGCAGAAGCAATGAAGCAGCTAATAATTACTACCAACATTGAAACGATAAAGAAATATTCTTTCAGGCATAACTGTTAAAATCTGTCATGATTTCATGTCACTTGTGAAATTTGTGTGTGACCAAAAACTCAGCTCAACAGTATTGAGCCATGAAATGAAACCTTAGAGAATACTTTTTGCAACTGGCAATGAACAACCTCACTGCAAGGATTCTTTCAGCCAGCTGCTTTAATGTAGTCAGCCAACTTCCCACTTTAAAGACAGTCTCTGCCAAGAAAAAGATATCACTTTCATGCCCGAGTCAGACAAATTAAATACGTCACGAAAAAAAGTTTTGTTTATTTTTAATCTTAGCTGGTTTTGGGGTTTATTTTTCTCATTCTCAAGCAGCCAACAGGATTTGGTTTAGATAACAGATTTGTTTTAATTGTGGCAGTTCAGGAGTAGCAAAAAACATTAAAAAATAAATTGGGACTATACAAAAGAAAGCATAAAGATGATACTAATAAGATGCATACTATCTATCATACAAGAAACTTTTCAACAGAAACATAATACCTGTCTCTGCGTACTTTTAAAAAAATATAGCAATTAATTTAATAATCACTGAGTTTTGACTTGCTGGTTTTCAGGTAAAGCTATTTATCTTTAATACTCTCTTCCCAAGAAAAGGAGACCAAAGTTAGAAATAATGAACAAATAAATGTGCTTCCAAGACTTTAATGAATGCAATGTATTTTTGACACAACACTAATTAGGGTATGATATAAAATCTGGAGAATTGACAGAATCACAAAATGGTTGAGATTGGAAGGGACCTCTTGAGATCATCTAATCCAACCCCTCTGCTGAAGCAGGTTGCCCAGAACCGTGTCCAGTCGGGTTTGGAGACTCTACAGCCCCTCCAGGCAACCTGTTCCAGAGTCTGACCACCCTCACAGCAAGAAGTGCCATCTTGTCTTCAGATTTAATTTCCTGTTTTTCAATTTGGGCCCACTGGTGCTTGTCCTGTCAGAGGGCACTGCTAAGAAAGTCTGTCTCCTCCTTCTTAATTTCCTCTCATCAGGTATCTATACACATAGATAAGATCCCCCTGAGAGCCTTCTCTTCTCCAGGCTAAACAAGTCCCAGCTGTCTCAGCCTTTCCTCATAGGAGAGAGGCTCCAGTCCCTTAATCATCTTTGTGGTCCTTTGCTGGACTTGCTCAAGTAGGTCTGCATCTTTGCTGTACTGGGGGACCCAGAACTGGACACAGTATTCCAGTTCAATTGTGAATATTGCATTTACTCTGCAAAATATGATCATAACTTTGAAATTAAATTTGTAATGGCTATTGACAGAGCAAATAAAGTTTCACAGGTAGCAAAACTGATGCCAGGCAAATGAATTTAATGAAGCAAAAAGATGTAATGATGGTGTTCTCTTTCGGTAGTGAATGCCAAAGATGAAGGCAGACAGGGAAGCCAGAGGAAGGGCAGGATCTAAGCCAAAATAACCTCAGGGAGAGAACAAGAAAGTAGCTAGAATCATCAGACTCTGAGATCTGGTTGTTACTTCAAATTGGGAAATGCTATTTTCTTCCTCTTATTCTCCTTAGGGGAATGTATTTGTGATGGAACAACTGTATTTTAATAGTGATTAATGGTGACGAGAGTTTTCACCCAATTAATGAAGCTAATTAGAAGCAGTGTTTAAAGAAACCAGGTATATGAGTTTTTCTTACAGATTATTAAGATATATTCACAAAAAATTAATTTAACTTGTTCTGACTCGGTAAGAATGAAAGATTAAAAGTAGGTCTCCGTCATTCGGTGAGGATATGATGTCAGAACAAATGGGATTGCGTTATTTGTTTCAAGAAGAAATAGTAAACTCTTTAGATTAGGTGGGGAAAAAAAAACCCACAACCAAAATCAAGGACTAATGGAGGACAAATCATCTTCATGCATGATTAGTAAATTTCAGTATGCTTTCCTTGTCAGTTATAAGAAATAAAATAATTTTTAACATCAAATTTTTAACTTTTATAATAAACAGTGAAAAAGAAGAAAATTAGTTTCTGCTCCTGAAAACATAACACTGAAAGGGAAAGACTTTAAGATTAGTAACAGGCATAAGAGTAACAAAGGAGATAACAATGTACATATGAGTGAAAGGCAATGCCAGCTTTACTTGGCAGTAAATAGCAACAACGTTGAACATTTATTTAATTATATTGTAAGCAAGTCAAAATACAATACCTGCTCACAAGTTCAAGGATATTCACTGTCAGAGAAATTTTATTTAACAGCACACTCTGCCTCAGGTTGCTTTTTTTCTATTCATCACCAGTTTGAAGGATACTCAGTAGAAGAATAATATGTGATTCTGCAACAAACTGAGCCTGACTGCTTCCATGTATGTAACTCTGTAAAATAAAAAAGCAAAACAATCCTCTTAAAACAAAGAAATAGATTGAAAATGGCACAAGTGGATGTGTGAGAATCAAAATATAACTCGTTTTGCAGAAAAATACAGACAGCAACAGCTACAAGTTAACAGCACAGTTTATGTATGTACGTTCAGTAAAATGGAGTGTTAAAATAGCATATTTAGGCAAAGCACATATATACAGTGAAGGTAATGTTTCATACATGAGTGCATTATGCTGGATTCTTTTTCACACTGCTGCTAGTGTGGAATAAAGAACATGCATCTATTTGCTCAGGAGATATAATTTTTGAGAACGGAAGTGATGAAATCAAGGAAATGCCTCAGCACGGTTTTTACAAAGTGAAAAATGAATCTTGCCTTTAAAAAATCATTCTACTTTAGCCTTACTTAGATTGAGTGACATTTATTCATAGAAAGTCTATTCCATCTTTCTCCACGAAGGTGTAATTGTGTCCATAAAAAATCCTAATTCATAAAATGTCTTGTTTATATGGAATTGTAGTAAATGCAACCACAGATGTTAACACTAAATGCAAACCTAACATAGTCTACTCACCCCCCCCCCATTATTGTTAATGGGCTAATTTTGTACATTTATTATTAAGAACATGTAGCATATCATTCAGAAGTTGTTAGTGTTTATTGTTAACTAGCTATGATAGCAAAAAGGGAAGCAAAAATTTGAAGGACTGCAAATATGCACTACACCAGGGAAATTCACTCTCTTCCTCTACTGCATCAATCACAAACATGGAGTAGAGCTTGTCATACTATTCTACGTGAAATGAAATATATCCATGTTCTCAAAGTATTATTTATATGTATTCTTTTTAGGCATAGATACAATTTTCACCCCAATTAAACAGAAAGAAAAATGCTCACTCCTATTAAGGTAAAGAAAAAGGAAACTTTTTGCCCTCCTTATGGATTTGGGGGTTGTCAGTTTATTTTTTTAACTCATATACTTTGTTGTAATTCATTTTACTCTGAATAATTCTGCCTGAATACCACCCCTGTCAAGATTCAGAACAATTCAGATTTAAAAAACTCTGATGCTTCCGCATACAAAAGAATGCCTTCATCCACACTGGTTAAATTCCGGTTGATGTGCTGTCAAAACATGCAGCTCATAAGACGTGATAAAAAGTTTTTACTCAGGAGATAGTTATCTATTGTTTCCAAAATTCAATTATATTTTGCTTGCTCAAATAACCAATAAACCAGACAAGAACTTGGTGCATCTAAAGATTCCATCTCTCAAAGAAGACATCTTCTTTCTTTAACAAGATAAAAATCACTGATCTCATAAGAATATCTCATAGTAGTATGATATGATGAGCCAATCTGTACTTCTTGATTTTTTGTAGGGCTCCTTATAAGTCTCATGAAGGCTATATATATGTATGTATACACACACATATATATAAAAAAAAGGAAGGCAAAAGGAACATTTTACATTAACAAAAATAATCGACAGTTAAAATGCTTAATAGATTGTGTACTTCGACTCAGTTGTGACCACAGTCCTGCAAATAGTGACCCCCTCGTTATTTCTCAAGCATCTAAAGCAATATACATACACATAGGCACACATATACACTTGCAAGATCTGGATTCAAGTGCAGCTAACAGCTGGTAAACACCTATTTCTTCTTATCATTATAACACCTAGTCTAAAGCTTACAATGATTACAATATATTCTGTATTTGTTAATACAATGTGAACTGAAATAAAAAAGGAGCCTTTCATCAGAAAAGTGTAACAGAGTCTAGTAGCACTATTTAGTTATTAAATAGCTATATGAATTTATACATAATCACTATTACTTTTTCTCTACACACATGCTAAATGGTATAAAAATGCACATTGAGAGCTAGAGAAATACACTCTATGTTGAAAAGACAACGTTATTATCACCGATTAATAAAACTAGTTGTTACTTGACTCCCAAGACTATAAATGCCTTCTATATTTGTAAAACATTTAGATGAGAGATGTCATTTTTATTGATATGTTTTATACTTTGTTAAAGTAAATTACTTGTCTCTTTCC
>NW_009610955.1:15791-49870 GCF_000690535.1 Cariama cristata
CCTTTATGGTAGCAATTTAATTCCCCATAACACCATTGAAGGAACAGAATCCAAAGTATGTACATAAACACATAGACATGCAGAGACTATATAGAGAAATCATTCCTTTTCTCAAAACAGTTTATGACATTAAATTGTTTAGCTTTCCTCCTAATAGGAAGAGTCTTACCTCCAAAAAAAAGTAAATTTTACACTACTGCTTCTAATGACATAAATCTGTCCCACACTGGGGAGGAATCACATTTTAGGTGCTAGTCTTCATCACCCAGCATAGTAACTTTATTTAAAAACATCACTCAAGTTTGTGTGACTTCTGGTCTCACTTGGGAATATCAAATAACTACAAAGAATTTTGTTAATGAAACAGGACAGTTTCATAACTATCTAGCTGTCAAACGCATACATTAATGGTGTTTTTAAAAACACCAACAGATACACTCTCAACTCTGAAAATTTCAAGCAACATTTTTCATTAGTTATTCACACTTGAAAAATTGACTGAAAACCTCTCTCAATCTGAGGATGAGCAGAGTTCACAACAGGTAAACCCAGTATGCAATGTTTTACATGCGGACTACTTACGATGCAAAGTTGAAACAGAACAAAGAAAAGACTAAAAGTTATAAAAACTAATCAGATTATTAATTTTTTTAAATCATATTCTGATTAAAAAAACTTAAGTCTTGTCTATCTGAGAAGCAAGGTTTTATGTGTTACAGCAGTGGTATGGTGATTTGATCTAAGGTACCAGCAGGTTTGGTATCACAATGATATAACAAGGATACAGGTAGTGGAAAGACAATCAGAAATATTTTCCTGCCTACTCGTTGAATTCCCAAAGTAATTAGTTTTCTTGCGTGATGCAAAATATGTATATTTGTCTCAGGGGTTTTTCATTTGAAGCTTTTCCAGGAGCTGTTTGAGAAGCTTTCAAGGTATGAAATGTATCACCAGACCAGTCTCTCAAAGGATTAAGTCCTTAAGAAGACAAAATCATGAAAAAAAAGATATTCTCATTATCGTGATTAATTAAGTGACATACAAGAGTCATACCTACCACACAATATTCAGTATAAAGAAAAAAACATGGACTAGATACAGTTTATTTGCAACTGCTGAAACTTGAACCAACTAAAACCAAACTGAAACCTGAAAAACAAAAACTGCCCAGAAGACCTGAATCAGAGACTGTAATTTGAAAACTAGCTGATGAATATTAATTTCTGGTTAAATGTCTTATAGGGATTAATGTTGTAACTATATTTCATTAAATATGAGTTGCTAAAGGCATAGCCTTGCTAACGAGGAAGTTGATGTTATTTGATTTGGTTCTGGAAACATTGTGTGTATATTAAAAAGCTAGTAAGAGACAATTGTTACTGTTCTGTCCCCAGAGAGGGGAGAGGAATGGATAGAAGCAAAGTGAGTAGCCACCTTAAACACAAAAAACAAGCTTCATCTTTATTTGAGAGGGCAAGAGATCTCAGGTTAACTTACAGAGAGAGTGCGCTAGTTGAAAGTTGGTTAGTTAAAATGTTAAATAGGCAGATGTTTACTGTCCAGTATTGCCTTAAAAATTATATATATATTTTAACTGTTAACTTCTTTGTTCTATTACAAATATCCTTAGGTAGGTTATTCTTTAAAGTTACCTAGCAATAAGTCTAACTCTGTGTGATCAATAGGGTCCTCAAATTGCTTCCCCAAGACACTGTTCTCCAAATACTCAAAACAGCACAGCAGCATGGTGCATTTCCTCTATAGCTGTGAGTCAGTCAGAGTGATGGTAGTGAGGAACTAAAGAAAGTGAAAGACTGTTCCAGTGATGAAGGATAACCAAAATACTTTGCATTTGACAATATAATGTGAATCATCTGAATTTATGTCAGTACCTCACCCCACTCCTAATGAGGAATAGATCTCAATCACTTCATGAAGGAACTACAGGGTGTGTTTTTTCCGAAAAAAACTTTAAGACCTAAGTTCTAAACAGACAAAAAATCAGAGTAGAAGTTTTCAGAAAACAGAAGACCAGTACTTAATGTAAAAACAATGGCAAACAGCTCTTCTTGAAGACAGAATCGTGCAAACTGTGTGGCATTTGCCCTCATGTCTTTCAAGCATACAATGACAATGTGAGGCCACTTAAAGCATCAATTATATTTATATGGATACATATTTACACAAATGTACCCTCACACACCAGTTCTGTACACTGCAATGGCCACTGACTCATCAAATTTTGAAATTCACGGCCATCTGAAAATGAATACATATGAAGATGATTTTTTTTTTAAGGAACTCTGACAAATTAGCTATTCACAGTTCTCAATCAGTCTTCTCCATACATTTTTGTGGTTCCACAGCAGCTTTTAATTGGGTAAAGTTCTGGAAATTGCATTCATGTAACCAAAAGAAAGGATCTGGTCACTGAGCTTTCTTTTTTTCACACTACTACTTTCCTTTTTTAAGAAGATTGCCGAGTGACCCACATGCAAGGCACATATTCTCATGAAATTTTACTTGAAGCTACAAACTATTAAGACACTGAGAAGTAAGATTTCTGGTTTTGCTATCTTTTCTGCTTTTTGATACTGAACCCATTTAATATTTGGAAGCTCTGTGAAGTCTATCTGTCTACAAATGTTCTAGGCAAATGCTTTAAATAAATTCATGAATAAACTCCATATTTCTCTTTCATTTTAGAGGTATCAGGAGGGAGGACCATGTAAGATGGAAAGCTAAAGTCCCTCAGAAGAGATGCAACCATAGTTTGAGCAGCAAAGCCACACAATTACCACAGCCACACAACAGATGAAACAGCAAATGCCACGCTGCTAGGACTAATAGGGGAACCAAAGTATGAGTGACTGACACTTTGAACAATGGGTCCTTTTCCAACTTTAACATTCTCCTATCTCAGGTCTGATTCCACAGAAGCAATTTGAAGTGCTAACTGAAATAATCATGACCCCAAATTATGCCATTTTCTTTGGCAGTAACAAACAATTGTTCAATGTATACACATTTCTACAAAGTTGTGTTTAACATTTATCTAGTAGTTGTAAACTCATTAAATATTTAGTGGTATTGAACTGCAGATGGTACATATATATAATCCCTCACTAGGATAGTCAAGGATAACAACAATGTAATATACTTTTAAATTTCTCTAAATACAGCATATGCTTGTGATTTCCCTTAAAGAGTGATAGCTGTCACGGTTCAGTAAAATATTTGTGTAATCTGTACTGTTTCCTTCCTTTCTGTAATGCAATGTAAATAAATCAGAAACAAAGTAAATGGAAATAAGGTCTCTGTGAGTTGTATGTTAATTCTTAAGGCAATACAATTAATCTGTGGAGTAGTCAGCATCAAAACTGAAACATGATTTCAGGTGCTCCAGTAATCTCTCCTAAAATAAACATCATGATGTTTATTTTCTATGAGTATGTACATGAAGGATGCTAGGGTGGAGGGAGCTGATTAAACTGAGCTGTGTTTAGTAACAGCATAACATGCAAAGTTACTTCATGATTACCATTTTGGGTAAGTGAGAAGTAACTTGCCCTGAGTTTACAAGACATGACACACATCTAATAAAAAAGTGTATTGGAAACCCACCAAAAGCAGACAATTTTGACAATAATTATCCTTCTTAATGATAAGCTGAATTTGGTTTGCATGTTGAAGAAACCTCTAGATGAAGACTGTCCCCTGGAGGAGACAACACGCCAAGTTCCAGCTAATATACTTGGAAACAGGCGAAGCAACACACTAGTTAACCGCCCCCAAAGTGAGAGTGTTACAAATTTCACACCAATAAGATAAACACTATTAATTTGTCTTCCTTTACTACATTAACATTTAAGGTGAAATTCATCAGAGAGGAACATTATGGAAGGCCATGGATTACTTAATTATGAATAAGCCTTCAGAATGGCCTATTTCAATTTAAGTCCATCAATTTTGCCAAGAACATACATTAGCTATAAGAAGTTGATCTTTTCTCTTAATTTAGAGGGGGGAAAAAAAGAACTCCTTGACATTTTTTATCACATCAGAGTTTTATATGTTTTCCAAGTCCAGGAGTAGCATGACTTTCAGCCGTATTAAAATGTTTAAAACACAAAAGTTATAAAACATTCTGTCTCTCACAAGACCATTTATATACCTTATCATAATTGTGAATGCAGAAAAAGGTTAAACGTGTTATGGAGAACAAATAGTTCATGCAGTGAAGCAAACACTTTGAGATCAAACATCAAGGTATATTAATTTAATGTTTTAATATGTGTTTTCATTAGCATAATCATATTTCTCCAGACATGTTTTCTCCCATGTTAACTATGTAACACTTCAGAAGCAGCACCCTGCCCAGTAAGATGAAGAATAAAATCTTACGCGGCTCAAAAAACCTAGCTTTCAGACTCTCATTGCAGCTACCTGTTTAAATATTATGTTTTCTAAAAACACCATAGTTTCACATAATTTCACTTGAAGCATGCTCTCCAAATAGTTCATTTTATTACTACATAGTAATCTGTTCGGTTCATACAGGCAGAACAGAGTCTTAACTTGCTTAAGAGCACAATAGGGGACTTCACATGAAGTTATTAGCATAGGCAGGTCTGTGAAAATCTGAAAACAGAAACCTAATCTAATTCCCTGTTTTCTTTCCACCACAGAAGATACTATTATCTGCTGGGGATAATACATGTACAGTGACCTATTTATCCAGTAGCAATCAGCCCTCAAAAGCCCTTATCATGACCACTGATGTGAAAAACCCTGAGATGATGCTGGTTTGGGCTTAAGTTGTTCCCAAGTCTGAGAACGGCTACTGACTTAGAATATCTGTTAGAATACAGACATGATTTGCCAAAATAATTTTAAACCTTTTTTTGGACAGAGGGATGTATTGTGGGTATGACTTTATTTTAAAGAACTTAAACAAAACTAAAACTGAGTAAATAAATATATAAAGGAACATCTCAAAAACTAAAGAAATACAAAAATTCTTGACTCCAGTTCATTTACTAAACAGCTTAGAAAACTCTGACTATTCTAATCACATATTAATGTCCAACAGTTAGGATAATGTCCAATTGTTTAATAGGGCAATTTCTTTTATTGCAGATACCCAGTTATAAAAGGGCATATCTGCAAATGATGCTTAACTGCTTCAAAATTTAATGTAGTATTAAACACAAAATAAATCTAAACTCATCACTGCTATCAGAAATCCTGAATTAATGAACTTGTGTTTCTGGCAAAATGAAGACCTCACAAATGTGCAGACAGCTATTTGAGCCAGCAGTTTTTTCAGGGGTGTTCATTTTATTTAACAATGAAACAGGAACATTTTAACACTAACCCACTCAAACACTTTCTTTTAGACAGTTATTAGCTCTAGGATCATCTCCAACTCAAATATAAGCCAAGAGAATGCCACTGTGGTGAAAAGTTCATTTACTATATTCCTAGCAAGCAACCTCCCTAAGCAGTTTCTACATGAAATCCAATCCAGCTCAGTTACAGGCGAACAAGACCAGGACGAAGAAAACCGCTACGTTGCACACACCAGCACACGCAAAATGGTGAGGAATAGACAGAATCACTAGAGGTGGTGACTATGCACTTTTAGTGATTTTCTGCAGTTACCCTCAAGCGCTTCACTCTAAAACATAGTTGGATAATGAAGAGAATTAACACTGGACTCCACAAATAAAACTCCATGTATCTACACTTGTTTCAGCATCCTCGGTGTTAACAGTGCAGGCGTTCAGACTCCCACTTACTAAACATGACCATAAAACATACCAGCCACTTTTGATGGAAGAGTTTAATAGCTATAGATAAATTTTACCCTATTTAAGAAATACTTGATGTTGAATTTTAAAAAAAACTATACAATACAGATACACACAGCATTCTCATACAAACTCCTTGATTCACTCATATATTACATCAATGAATACGAGTTACACTTTCCACGCCTGAGCTCACTGCTGTGTTCACCACTGCCCCAAACCAAAACAGAGACGGTAACCAGTTTTCACAGGAGTGGCAGGCTGACAGAGGCTATGCCGGCTGCCTTCCACAAAGTCCATCTGGCACCAAGCACAGAATATGATCCGGGTTCCCAGTCCTAGAGCAAAACTGGAGAAATGCTGCCTACTTTTGCAGGCTGGCTGGTTGGAAAGGGTAGCTGGTATAATTTACAATAGTATACAAATCCTAGTTGATGCTGCTGCTTCGGTTGTCCCTAGGTAGCTTTTATAGCTATACTGCATTATTTAGGGTGTATAGAAGTGTTATCAAAGGAATTAGTAGAAGTGATCTCACAAATCCAGAAACTGTGAACGCTCTGCTCAGCTATACGGAAGTTTTGATACAACACAGTGAGTAAGAGTTTATTCTGAGGGACTTCTCCCACATTTATTAATTACTAAGTAAGACGACAAAAGATACAGCAATTCTTCAATGAATCATTACTTTGTGGGTTTCGGGAAAAAACCCAGAACTTAACCTCTCATTAGGAATAAAACATTGCTACCCTTATAACACTTAATTCCCAAGTTACCCAATAGATTGGCATGCAACAAACGTCTTCCTCCTGAGTGGGCATTATGAAGCACAGGACCCATGTGAGAGACTTTAATAGAGATGAAGGTAAGATTTCCAGGATCTCTGAAACAGCACTCCAGTAGTTTTGGGAAATTTACATGACACAGCTTAGCCTACCTGTCAAAGGAAAGGAAATTTTTGCAACTGTGATGCTTTGCTTAACAACATGACTAGTTTTTTTATCAAGTTAAGAAAGATGGCAAAAAAAAAAAATCTCAGACAAAACTGACATTCCTATACATTTCATTACTGCTGGACAACCAAACCAGTGATTCTAATGAAAGAATAGCTGCAATTAAAGTTCAAATGGTAATAGCTGCTTTGGAGTACAGACTGCTTGCTTAACACATGGAGGCCACACTACAATACTTCTAATTAGGAAACAGAAGAGATTCTGAGATGTTTTTCATGAACAGCATTCCCCTAAAAACATAAACACATTGTTAATAAGAGCTATTTTCTGAACTCTAAAATATCCCTGTACTTTTTGTCCTCATTCTGATGCTAAGCATAACATGGGATATAACTTATTGGCCGTTTAGCATCTCTATTTTTTTTTCTAAAAAAAAAAATAGTCCAAAGTAAAATATACACTTAGATGCTGCCATATATACTTTCAATATAGGGATTAGGCAGCACTGATGACAGAAGTCCAGACAATCAGATAAGATCATGGTTAAATAAATTTACTTTTCCCATGAGCAAGTTCTATGGTGGGAACTCTTCTTCCCCACCCCATCTCCTGAATCCTTTGGTCCAAGACAGTGTGGAAGTGTGATGATCTTCATACCATTGGTGTGCTGACTGGTCATGGTGTAACACAGGAAAGACAGCTACTGTAGAGTAGCCCATAAGCTTTCCTTATAAATTAGAGACACATGGAAGAGCAAAACAGCCTTTCAGCTGAGCTCACTTTGCTGCTGTTATTTAAATTATGGTTTAGAATCTAAGACTAGTGAAGTTTCATATGATTCTAGTTACCCAGAGAATACCTGTACCTTTAAGTTTCTCTTTTCCTGGGTCTGTAGTAATATTTTCTTTCGACAAAAAATTACAGCTATTTTGGATATAGACTTCACTATAACCACCTATACCTTTGGGTAATATTTATAAACTCAAACATACTTATAATTTCTTAGTCAGGATCTGCGATATTTTCCCTTTGGAAATTTCAAGGTGTTCTTTCAATTGGTTTCCAACCTGTGAGGGAAAAAAGATAGTTTGACCTGAATGGTGAAGTGCTGGAAGCAGAAGTGAAGAAAGAGCAGCTTTACTATGACACTAACTCCAAAATAGACTTTGCTGAATTCAAACAGCTGTGAAAAACACATCAAAAAAAAAGTTTACTTTGTAGCAGAAGCAAGGGGAGGTGTAACTCCCAGATTACCCCAAAGCCACAATCCAATTAACAACAACAGGGGAATGTGAGAATAATCCTCTATTTCATGTAGTTAACCTACCCCAAGCAAATTGGAAACTGCCCCTAATTCTGCTACACAGAGTTCGGAGATATGTATTAAGCTATTTTAGCTACAGGTTTTGCAGGGACCACTAACTGCAAGTTCCATAGTAAGTTAAATCATTCTTTTTTGGATTTGCAACAGCAGAGAAACTTGTCAAGCATGGGGAAAATATTTGTGTACTTGGAATGCTGCTTTTTAAATGCTAACTAACAAGGAAGGTGAGGTATACTAGCGAGGCATGACCAGGCATGCAAAATTAAGCATGAAAAATTAGATACATGCCAGAGAGGAAAACTATGCTAAACTTCCTTGTCAAAGTAATTTTTAGTACGATCTAAAGCACAGATCAATTTATAAACCTTAACACTTATTTTAAAAAGAGGTATTTGAGTGAACACAGTATAAACTAACAGCTTCAAAAATTAAAAAGTTTATTTCTTGAGTACAACTGTGAGTCTCTGATCTCCTTTCAAATTACACTTTTTAGTAAAAACTGGATTATTCTTGAGAGGAAGACTGACAGCTGATTGGCAAAACATGAACATAAGAGAATGAAGATACAGATGCCATTAAGGGACAACAGTCATTTGTAGTAATATATTTGCTTTCAGCTGTTTGTGTTTCAGGATTTTTTTTTTTCTATAATAACAGAATTATACTTGTGTGAAAATGTAACTGTTTCAAATACTATGAAGTTTTATCAACACAATTTTATAACCAATTTTTTACTATATGTCATACAGCACATACAGTCATATATATACATGCATGTCCTCGTATTTTATATCCTTTGGGAGTTTGTCATTATGTGACAGTGAACCAGAATAAAACCTTAAAAACTAATACTCTTTATTAAAAACAAGTTTATGTACCAAACTATGCAAGTACATAAAGTATCAACATTGAAGTCAGTAAAAAGGAGAAGTATACTCTCATTACAGCAAGAGTTTTATTATTCTGTTCAGACTTAGGTGTAACTTATCATCTGATGTTGTTATAATAAGATATCACTTCAATGATCTAAAGCTCTAAATACTGACATTTTAAGTTCATTACATACTACTGCTCCACAGCATTACATATTAACATTACTTTTGGGGTAAAGAGAACATCTCATCAAATTTTTACAAAACAGAATTCAGGCTGGCATGCATTACTTCAGGGAAATTTATTTACATTCCTTCTTTAATTCTTCTTCTTCCATAACCTCTTTTTAATTTAATCTTTCTCCTCTTTTCCTCATTCCTCTACAAACTAACTCAGTAATTTTCATTATGATGGAAAACTCAAATCTACACCAGAATTTTCTCAATGGAAAAGAGATATATGCTCGTCATCTTCCCATTACAATCTCTCTCATTTGGTCTTTATTTCTGCTAATTAACTCTTAAGATTACAAATAAGCAGGTTTTTGGACAAAGTGACTAATGAAAAGGACAAGCCTAACATGATTGAACAAAAATTCAAAATAGAATGGAATGCATAGAAAAAAAGGGTCAAAACCAAATTCTTAAGAAGTTTTGCTGTAATGTTTTTAATCTTCATACCTATATTCTACAATGAGCCTATATTTTTCAGAATTGTACAGCTGTGTTATTAAAAAAATTGTTCTGTGTTGCCCAGAGCAATTTTTTGCATGGTATATTAGGTCTAGTTAGCACATTGGAAGAAGTACTGATGACATGACATAGAAACTGAGCAAAATGAAGCCTTTAGCAGGGCAAATTGAGAACAAAGGAATCACTCCATGTTTAGAATATAAAATTTGAAAGTAGGCATAAACGACAAATAGGAATTTATTTCACAATAACAAATGCTTTGAATCCATGATTTATGAAGGCAGCTATGGGAGTCACTTATGTAAATTCACTGTCCAATGCACTTGCAGATGCTTCCTAATTATTAGAATAGAAGAGTGAAAACATTTTTTTCAAAGCATGTGCTATGCCATCAAACATCTTGTACTCCAGCAACTATCAAATTTGTGATGATGTATTTTGTAAAGTTCTGTTTAGGATGGCAGGCATTAACTTAATATACCATAAAAGCCAGTAGCTAAAAACTTTATGTTATGATACAAAACCTCAGGTCTATTTGCTGTGCTATCCTTAGCAAGTATTTCAGCCTGCAATGAATACAAAACAAATACCGCTGTCAGCAAGACAAGTTGCATTTCAAGTTCCTTCTGTCAGCTGTCTCCGAAAAAAACACCCAAATAGTGAAGAACTGAAAAGTTCCAAGACTGTAAAAACCAGCATAAGTCTTATAGATTCAGAATGATCATTACATTCAGGCTTATACAGAAATATTTAAAATGCTAGCTTTGCTAAAAAAGTCATAAAAATTAATACCTAGAAGAGGAAAAAAGTGAAGAGAATATTGAATGCCCATGTATTTGGGAATTCCCAATATGGGAATTATTTGAGCCCAAATGAGAAATTCTCTTAAGACGCAGTAAGTGCTTGTTCATGTGAGACTTTGATACTTGTACAACAGTACGAAAGGAAGTTAAAAGAACATTACAAGTACTGAATTGTGAAATTGCAGTATGTTTTCAGCTTAGAAAGGAGAGAATAAGCTTAGTCATATTCTACAAATATCAGAACTCAAAGTTGTTCAAAGCTCAATTATTGTGCCTAACTTCATGAAATAACAAAGCTCTACTTTCAGGACACATTTAGTGTTCTGAAATTAAAACAAAACAAAACAAACACAGAAAACAAAAACAAACAGGCCACTGTGGACAAACAAGCTTTTAGGTCAAAGGTAAAGGCCATATAATGAATTTCATTAACAAAGTGAGCTGAAATACAAAGTAGATGTTTGAAAGAGCAGATACAATAACTCATGATAAATGATTCTCCTTTCCCTGCATTAAGTATCAGAGAAGAAATAACTTTCCTTTAGTAGATGATTGCTTTGCAGAAATGAAGGCAGTTTGCAAATACATACAATTAATTTGGGTAAAAATGTTGAAAAGCAAAAACATTAGATGGTTCACATTTTAGAATAGCATTTTAATTTACCCAGAAAAAGGCACAATACTGATGTCAACAACAAATTTTATGTAGTATCATTTATATGTTTAATGTGAAAGCACTGCGATGACTGAAAGAGGTAGATGAGAACATACAGGAAGAAAATGGAAAGAGAAAGGTCAGCCCCCTGTCTGAGAAGGTCACCGTGAACAGGCAAAAGAGACAGGACGAGGCTAAATAAACAAAAGAAAAATCCAGAAGTTAAATTACTCACGAGAATTTCGGAAAAGCTGATATACCACGAAGGAGACAGCAACAAAGTGAGTAAATCCACTGAGATCTTTAAGATTTTGAGGGCTCTTACAGGTTAAACTGCAAATTACCACTTGCGTGGGAGGGAGTGAGATGGATTAGAACAGAAATAACACTGTAAGAAACCATACCAAGAAGAATCACAACACATGATACTGATTAAGCAGGCAAAAGAATATCACAGTGAAACATAAACATACATGAAAATAAAGCACATACAAAACTGTTCTCCCAATTAAAGAACATAAAAGTTCCAGGTCTGAAAAAATCTTTCTACGGATGTCCTCAGGCTGAACGGCAGTGAAAAGATCCTTTCAGTCTGTGCAGCCTAGATATCTGGAGAAAACTGACATGCCTGCCAAAACCAGCAGTAAGTTAAAAGAATTTACAAATTACAGAATATTCTTTTGGTGCTTTGTATTTAGTGCTTTATGTTGAAGGTGGTTGTGAAAAGAATTTATGAAGCAATAAACCCAGAAATATTAATTAAATGGTAAGAATAAAAAAAATCTGAGGAGGCCAAAGATGTTGTAGTAAGACTCGGTACCATAAAAAAAAAGCGCCCCCAAACCATTATGCAATTATTAAAACATTCTTTGTACCTCATTAGAGGTGTTTCATTTGGTGACACTTGGCAATGGTCAACATAGGATTTCTATATACTATATTGAACCATGGCATTACATTGAATAGTCTGCTCCAAAGTTGCCAATAAAAGCTGCAGATATAAAAACAAAAACAACAAAAAAATCAGAGTGATCTGCTGTCTCGGAAGGTGCAAAAGAAAGTTAGTACTACTAACTTACCTGTAAAATGCAGTAACATAGGTGGAAAAGGAAAGCCTAGGAGGCTTTAAGAGAACAATTTTCTCAACAATTTAAGTATGCATATAATGTATGGGTTACTTCATCGTATGGGGAACTGCAAGAATAGGTCAATAGTTTTCATGCACAAGGAAGGATAATTTTACATCTTAAGACAAAAACAACCATCAAGGCAAAAAAAAACCCAAAAAAACAAAAACAAAAGAGTAAGATTTGGAGATTCCAGATGAAGGGGAAAAACTGAAGAAGTTAAGGACTGTATATTGTCTAGTAAATTAACATAAAAGAACTGTTGAAATTAAAATTAAAGGACAAGAACAGTCTGCCAAACTGATCAAAGATCTGGAACCACTGTTAGATCTGTGTTCAAGCAGATTTTTTAAAATGTTCTAGTTATGAACCATTGTGTCATTTTTTTATGTGGCTTAAGTAGTTACAAATCTATCATTCAGATACTTAAGTGCATCACAGTACCAGATGACTGAATACTTTGAGAATATTCAGAAACTTCATCAACTCTGAGGTCATTAAATATTATTTTCTTCTTTTCTTGGCACCTAGAAAGATACAAACTTCTAGACTTTTAAAATATCTACAATACAGTTGAACTACTATAGCTTAATTTTTCTCCTAAAAGTGTATTTTTTCCCCAAACGTTTGTTCCAAGCCAAAAACTTCTGTACTCTATTGTGGTGCCCATAGCAGCTAACTGAAAATTAATAACAAAGAAAAACATCTGGCATAGGACACCTATTGCGTATACGGTGAACCTAAGACATGGTTCTCTAGCAAAGTAGCAGAAAAGAACATGGATGTCTGGGCTTACAAAGTTAGCATAAAGTAAGGACGCAAAACACAGCCTTCACATATGTGATGGCAAAGAATTGTCTGCTTACTCATCCAGTTCGTTAAGTTTAGTTTCATCGTACATTAACTTGCACACTGTATGAAAAATACTTTTCACTGATACTTTTGTCAAAATAGAATTTCAAGACAGCACGTCAAATCCAATCAAAATCTAAGACTTTTACAACGCATACAGGACTTTCAGAGTACTTGCAGCCCACTGAAACTAAGCAAAAACTCCAAGTTTGCATTTCAGATCTGGAGTGAAACGTATTCAGCAGCTGAGCCTGAATCAGGGTCTCACAGGCAGAACACTGCCTCAACCTGCTGTATTTCTCTGAATTTAATTAATTCACTAATTTACTGCTGAGTCAAGCAAGTTCTAGTGTGGTCTTTCTTGTTTTTTTCTAAATGAATTACAAGAAAACACCAGTCAACAATTCCAAGAAACCTCAGTGGTTTTGTCAGTTTTCAAAACTTACCTATACAGGCAGGTTTGTCTTTAATTTAACAACATGAACATGTAATCTGAAGACTGTTTCCTCCACTCATCCCATCACTTTAGTACAAAGGGTTGTTCCCAGTATTGGAGGAGCAGTTGTTGGCTTTGTAATGAATTTTGCCCCTTTCACCTCTCTGGACTTTCAAGATTTCTTTTAGTTCTTATAGACTAATTCAGCAATTATTTTAACACGATAGGTGATTTCTCAATGTATTTTTTATTAAAAAGAAAGAAAAAAAAAAAAGAAAAACATTTTTGCCACACACCTATCTCTTTAGTTTATACACGGCAGGAATCTTTAGTTACAAAACGTCACAGTGACTTTGACCTAAGCAGATTTCCAGTCCCATGATATTCGTACAAGAGCACAGAGGTTTCTTCTCTGTACCTGAAATAATGTGGGTGAAATGCTGATTCCAAAGAAGTCAATAAGCATTTTGCTATTGATTTCAACAGAGCCAATATTTCATTCTGATGGTTTATTGGTGATAAAATTTCAGAACATCAATATTTAGAAAGATATATAGTATACAATAAGCCACATAATTGCATAAAACAAACTATAAAATAAAACCATTTACTCTATATTAAAGAATTTCAATCTAACGAATTTATTTCTACATAACATTTAGCTGCAAAAGACTAAACTGGTTGCCACAAGAAAATAGCAAGCTTTCAATATAAAAGAAGGGGTTCTGCAAATAACCTCAGGCAAGAGATTCAAGCAGGTAAACGGTCATCCACGTTCTTGGAGGTTAGAAATGCCTCTCTCCCAAACTCCTTCTAAACAACAGTTTAATCCTCACAGTAATACTCCACATCCAGTCCAGTATCTCATATTTAGCATTTGAAGTTTATCTGGGGTGACCTCTTTTCTCTGACCCTTACCAGAATAGTTTTTTTTTTCTCCCCCTTCATGAGGCAACTACTTCGTGCTTACTCCAAAAGGCAACTAACAGATGAAACACTGATTTTTACTGCAATGTCTGTTTCAACAAGGAAATATGATGGCCAGAAGCTACTGTATGTAATGTATGTGCTCACTCTTCTCAAAGATTATGAAAGGAAGACGATCTGATCACACATCAAGACAAGAACAGGCACAGTTCTCTAAGTACTACTGCTACTATCTCTTAACTTCTGCTAGTAGGAGGTAAGTTTCACCCAATTCAATATAAGCATCTTTTACATGTCCTAAAATTCCTTCAGGTAATAGGGAATGTAGCATTCACCTTGATAAAGTACTCCAAAATATAAGTTATTTTCAACACTAGGAAGTACATTTTTCTCTCCCTGCCTAAGCAGTTTAAGACCCCCCTACCAGTGAACATCTTTTCTAAGTGTTTGTCTCCAGTGATCCATATTCTCTCAAAATAGCTAGCATGCATTGTGACTGCATGTATTAGCAGGACTATGTATTGCGTCCTACTCATCCATATCTCATTTTCCCTTCCTCTCTAAATCTGGCTAACTCCAAAGGACATGAATCAGTGTATATACCATGTGAACGATGAGGATATTCTGGTGTGACGCAAGGACAGCTCTAGCATTATCACACAGAAGACTTAAATCTTGCAATGTAAGAATAAGAATCCACTAGTTTCTTTTTAATGACCAACTACTGAAAATCTCTATTCTTGTGACAATACTTCCAGTATTTTCACATCTCTTGAAGTACACACACTTGAATCATTTGCCATCAAATTTTATTCTATTGTTTTATTAAATGCTGTGGACGAAGGAAGAATAACTTTGCCCTTGATAGTCTTCTTTTCATATACTCAAAGATAGACTCTATTAACAACACTTCAGTTTATGTTGAGGTTATGATCTAGAATGGTCCCTTTAAATCTCTCCCTGAGACACTGCCTCCCAATACATACTCCTGGTTTTCAGCCAGACTACCTTGAAACTACCATCTTGAAGGGGTTTTAACAGCTATAAACTGGTATATTAGCTTTTTCAAAGCTGTAAACTTTTAATATGTGTGATAACTTGCAGCAAAGTTCCTCATCTGTCAAACATGTAGAAACATTTTATTTGAAAATGACACCTTCAAATTTAATTTGAATAAATTGAAAATTATTCCCTTCACACTTCTTTCCCTGTCAGTCATTATTTAATGCACCGCACTCAAATCAGCCTGTTATCATTCCTTCTACAGTAGCACTTCCATACTTTAGCTCACCCTGTGTCATCTTCTGAGCTTTTTCCAGACCACATTTAGACTGTGCATGAAACACAATTTATAGCATTGAAAGTGTTTTTCTCGCCTAATAATTTTAAACATTGTTTGCTCTTTTGTCCACTGAGTATTTAGAGGTTGTTTTGATTATGCTCTTATAACCAAAAGATCTTACTCCTGAATAGAAATGGTCTGCTGAGAGCCAGTCACTTTACAGGCATTTTACTTTTATAGGGAAAATGATTGATCTGATTTTTCATTCACAACACTTTACAGTTATTTCCAACAGAGCAATATAATGGCAGATAACTCTTGTACAGTTCTGCACAGAACTCCACCCATACTTCTCCACTGCTGGTCCTTCTCTTTATCGTTCCAAATAACTTAAGGCCAACCACAAACTGTCAAGCTCTTGGAAAGGGATGAATAGTAAATAGCAAAGGTCATAACAAACCCCTGTGAGACAGCACTGATTTCCTTTCACCTTGAGAAGTGATAATTTACACCTATCAGTTCCTTATTCATTCATGAGAAGAACTTATTAGACCTCTTTCTGTAACTTCAAACCTATTTGATGACAAAACTTCCATTAGTTCAAGTGCACTGTCAGCAGTAGCTCTCATTCCTGTTGATGCCTTCAAGGAACTTGGGTGAGTACATGAGGCAAGACTTCCTTCTATTGCCATGCTGCTCTCTCCAATGTGTCATATTTAATCATGTATCTATTAGTTTGTAAAATACAGAAATAATGCTTACTAGTTTTCAGTTCCCAAGATCTCAAGAGCTTTGATGAAAAAGACCTGCTCAGTTCACACAGTTTGATCCAAATCAGGGATTCCAGAAGTTTTCTCTGCTTATATATATCTCCCCCACTGTGCTCTCACTTTATGTACATCCATGAAGCCCCCATACAATCCACTAATGCACACTATCGAACACACCAGTAAAAACATCCCACACACCTAACGTTTGAGTCCCTCTCATTTTATTTGAAACTCTTTTAAAAAACATAGAACATTAGTGTCTAGGTAACTAGGAAACACTGGTCTGAAACTTTTTTAAAAACATAGAACATTAGTGTCTAGGTAACTAGGAAACACTGGTCTCCCAAAAGTCTTCCTTATTGATATCTCCCTATTAAAAACCTTTTTAAGTAGCAAGCAAGTTTTAAATTAATTGTGTGCCTTGTTCATTCCATACAATGTAACTTAAAGAAGTATAATGCAATACTTAAACTCTTGCAACAAGCTTTACCTGGACTCACTACTCCTCTAGTCAACAGACAGCTGTGGTATCTTAAATCTCCTCATCCTTTGTCTCCCCGCTTTAAAAGCTCGCATTGTCCATTGCCTTTCAGTGTAAATTAAAGAATATTTCATTCTTAGCTTGAACGTACATCTCTGATGCACTGCATATGTTCTTCAAACTGCTTCCAAAGACGACATGGTATCTTTAAGAATTAAAGATTTTATTTATGTTTTATTAAGTCTATCATAAGGAAACTTAAAACCTATGAAATATAATTGCTCGCACAAAAACTTTTTAGCTTTAGGACAGACTCAAGAATGTTTTTCCCCTCCTACACAACTTCCCTTTGGCTTTTACTAGTTTTTAAGTAGACCTAGGCCCATCAAAAACAAGAAGCATTTGTATACAGCCCATTTCCTAAGAAAACAAGCTGACTGGAATTTGTCACCACTATTGTCATAGATCTTTGTTAAAGAAAGATCTGAAAGAGGCACGCCATTGTTTTACTCAAGAGTAACTACATACTGTGCTGCCTATGGCTATAAGAACATGCCTTGTGTTGTTTCCACATAAACAAAAAAATCCAAAAAATCCAATCCCACCAAAAAAAGTCCAGCCCTGGAACTAAGCTGACAGAACCCTGAACTTTTAGACTCTTATTATCTTTTCAAAATATGAGAAAGAAAATAATATTAGTAAACCAAAAAAACTTTAGACCTCATAGCTCTCAGATGTGACTTTAATTCTTTAGTAAAAAAAAAAAAGTATTTCAGTAATGATTTTTAATTTTCTTTCAGTAATATCTTCATATATATGGTAAACAGTTGCATATATCTGAATGTTGACTGTTTCCATATTTTCAAAATATCTAGAAGCTCAGAATCAGCATTAAGCAGCAAGCAGCTGGAATGTTAAAAGAGTTGAAAAGAACCAAAGAAAAACTAAATACACTGATACAAAGTTACTCTGGACAAGAATTACAGTAATGAAGAAGTAATATGTCAGCAGCAACACCATAAAGATTAATAATAACTAAAGGATTGAAATAAAGACACACTGACACCGTCGTGTCCCCCCCCAATATTATAATGTAAGCTGCAAAAGTAATAGATAGAGAGCAAATAATGGCCATAAAGCCACAAAAATATTGTAAAACATTTCCATATATAAGGATACATAAATATAAATGCACACATACATACCTCTGCACATGCATGTGAAAGTTTCTATAGCTAGTCTTATTATTCTTAACTAATTCATTAACCATTCTAAGAAATGTTTCACTTTAGCTATCAAGTTGATTTCTTTCACTCTCTTATGCACGCCCTCCACTAGTTACATATTTCTTGAACTAGGGATGAAGAATGTGCAGTCAAAATATCTGTTACAAGCTAGTAGAAAAGCATCTTTAAAATCCACAAACAACTCTGGAAATTAAAAATATAAATATCTAGACAGTAATCATAGGACATAAATACTTTATAGAAGATTTTCAGGTAACTTTAGGTTAAACTCTATTGTCATGGTCACAGACTAATGATCAAAAATAAATTCCTATTCTTTTTGCCAGCTTCAGATAATACCTGAAGAGAGTTGATCAGTTTTGTACATCACTGACAATATTGGTGTTTGACTTAATATCAGTATTGATACAAGCTTTTTCTTTTTATGCTAAATGTAAAAATGTCACACATTAGAGAGTCAAAGCAATCATATTTAACAAGACCATCTGCAACTAAGAATGAAGGTGGCTATTTTTTTCCCCATGTTGAATGGCATATGACTTATTTTGCAATGTTTGCTATAAAATACTTGCTAGTACCATTCTTTAATCTATGGCATCAAACTCCACATCCCACTTTCAGAAAGCACTGATTAGAATCACTGAAAAAGAATAATGCTATGCTTCTGGTGAGAGGTCATTCCAGATATTTCAGTCTCATCCTAATAGTAATTCACAATTCAGGACACAGGTTCCTTGATTTTTATTTATGATGTCCTTCAAAACAAATAAGCTAAGCTGGCTAACAAAAACCTAAGATCAACTTCAAATATGGATGCCAATTATTTAGCTATCAAAGACATAATAATTTTATTTTTAAAAGTTAGTCTGTGATATGGTAAGTAAAAACATTACTAGTAAACCTGTGCTTTTGTTGAAGCATTTTGAATGAAGTTCCTTTTCTGCCCTATGTATCTGGAACTTTGAAGACAGTCTTTAGCATACACTTAGAAAAAAATTACCTTCTACAGTAGAAAAGCTGAACTGAACCACTACTATCTGAATTAACTCTCTGGTAGATGACAGTCTTTGGACACGTTCTCCAAGAATATTGTAAATTATCTTTATACAAGATAAATAATAGGAAGAAAAGTTGGATAATAAGTAAAATATTTTTCATTCAGTCTTGCTTCTGCATTTTCATTTATTTCATTTGTTTCTTTACTTCCTTTTTACATTTTGGATCATTTTAAAACTACAAAAACTACTAGGATTCAATCTACTAAGGTATGCAGAGAAATATGAAAGTATGTATTTGAAAATAATACTGGTTTAGGTATTGGATTTTAACTTCTTTTCTATTTTTATCTCTTTAGTTCAATGAATTGCTCCATCGACAATAGGAAAATCGAGAAAGAATGCGCTTAACCACTGCTTCTACCATTTTTGCTTTCCTGAAGACAGGTAGATTGGCAGGAGAAGAGATAAGGCAACTAAGAACAACAAAGTAAATAAGACAAAATTTATTCCTTGTTCTGTAAGATGAGTACTATAGCCTGACCTTTCATGTATTACAAAATATATATTAACAGCTATGTAGCTTGCTAAAATCAGTAATACTCTAACACAGTTTTCCACTAGTAGAGTTCTTAGCCCAACATCCAAAGTTGATCTAAAGGCCATTGTATAAATTCATTTGGACTCTTACTATCAAAAACAATGTGTTTGTTATCAGCCTCTTGAATGATGTTAACAGGGATATGGGATACTGTTAACACCAAATGAAGACCTATATTCACTAATAATTAGTTCCAAGAATCACAAAATATGGACTATTTTTTGTGATACTAACAAAAAAAGGTCTAGCTTTCAGCAGAGCCACAATTTTGCCTACACAGAATACTGCAGGCACTTTGCATATTTGATGACTTTTGGATTTTAATTGTCATGATGACATATTAGATATTAAGGGCTATTTTCATATATTTGAAATAGTTGAGATTGCTGGTGTAATCCTAAGCCTTGACACACTTGTCAGTCTTTATTTGCTAACCTGTACATTAGAAGATCATGGATGAGAATTTCACTCAAGTAAAACACAAATATTACTTCAGAATATCTCAATGCAGTAACGATTCATAAGGCTACCTAAATCTGATTTCTACAAATTCTTGTAGAAATGATCTTGAAAAATTGAGTTAATTGACATATTGCTAACAATGACCTACAAGTCAACGGAAATGAAAAGAAGTCCTTTATAGTTCTCTATAGTCGACCAGCAGTGGTCAAGCCCTTGATTAACTTCTACGTAAATATTAACAAATTTGAGCTGGGTGACATGCAAAGTTTGCACAACACTTTTGAATGCATTGATCTTTTGCACATTAGCTAGGACGTAGAAAAAAATTATATAAGAAATAAAAGTAATAAGCCCATGAACAGCAGTTCAAACCAACTCACATAGTCAGCAGTTAAAACACAGGGCTTGAATGCCTTATCAAAAAAAAGTATAAAAATTTGTACTACAGTGATCATAAATAGCTTGTAATGGTATTTGAATATTATACAGTGTGCTAGCTTTTATTCTGTATGTTTACATTCCAGTGCTAAACTTTGAAGTTCCAACTGGCTGACAATTCAACACACATCCCAGAAAAAACACATATTTAATGTCAATTTCCTAAAAAGGAGGTTAGAAATGTGTTTGAAAATTACTTTTTTTCCAGAAAATGCTTATAAAAATCTCTGAAAGAGATCAGAGTGGAATTTCATACTGTATCAGGACTGACAGAAACATTCAGAATTTAGTCTAACATTCCAACATATTTATCATTATACTAATATCTAAACTGTATTAAAAACTGCATTTCAGTACATGCAATGAGAAATTGGCTACACTATAAAAACACTGATAATAGTGTTATCTCTTCTGTTCCAGCGAATATAACCTCAAAGAGGAAGTTTCCTCTATTGACAGTTCAAAGTCTTCTTGAGTATTCACATTATGACTCTGACACTTGCATGACTGATAAGAGACAAAGTCAGAAAAAGTTTGAAGGTTACTCTTTTGTCTCCCTTGAAACTGGAATTTTTAACACTATCTAGCAACCCTTTTCTGGCAAACTCTCTGTTGAAAAATGCACTATTTCTGGGTAGATATTAAAATGCAACTTCTGTATGTTTGAAAGTGTTCTACTCCCGTTTTTTTAGCTTGCCAAATTAAAATAAAATCGTCAGGAATAATAGAATTGACCTTTAAAATGAAAAGAGGAAGCATTGCAATTAGGAAATACATCTATACACACCAAGGCATTTGTTAGTTCCATTAAAAGATTGAGCTTTTTTAGTTGTTTATGTCTAGGATCTAAATATCACCTTGAATATGTAGTTTTACTAAAATTTCAAAGGAGTTGTAGAGAATTTTGAAAATATTAAAGGACTGAATATTTTGTTTGAAAGCCATAAATAAGAGAATATAAAAATATTTCTATAGTATGACCTGTTAAATACAAGAAAATTATATTAATAGTATATTAAGAATGGAAATTATCCTCACAGCGTATTAAAAATAAATATATGACAAAAAGGGCCAGGATTCACCCACTGTAATACTTTAACATTTCAATGTGGATTTTCTATCATAGTTTTGTTACGTACAAATGACACAATATATTTTAAAATTTTTATTATCATACATTAATAGCATTTAGGTATTAAGTTACTTTTATAGTTTCTCAGTTGAGAAAATCTTGATTTGATAATTAAACAGAAATTATATCAACCTTATCTCTAGAAGACTTAAAGTGAGTCAAGATGTAAAAATTGAAGGATTCATTAAAATTTTTTTGAATTTGAGTTAGCTAATAATTACATACAGACCCTTCCTATAACACATTATTTAGAATTTCTTCTTAACACTAAACTTGTTTTACAACTTTGGAATGAAAAAAGCAGTTTATCCTTTGGTAGTAATATTTTCCAAACATTCAAAGAGGCATTTTCACTGTCAATAGAAAATTACAAGATTGAAGAGGAAACATTTTCAATTGAAGCCAATTCTTCAGAAAACATATTTTCTGACCTGACATACAGTCTAGCAAAGCCTTAAAAGCACAAAAGCAAAGCAGGCAGCAAAGCATTTAAGTCAAGATTCTGAGGAGCCTACTGAGGTTCAGTCTTTTCAAGAAACAGAGAAAAGATTGGTACAGAGCTACTAAGATAAAAGCAGACATGATCCAAAGCTCTGTCTAGCCTCTGTTCATATATACACATAGCAGGAAATAGATATACATTCATTTGATGGTCCATTATCAGAATATGTCTGGTAAAATGTAAGATATCTTCTCCTAGGAACAGGCATATCAGATACAAATCTGTGATTGAAATGTCTTCATGGAAGCAGAGCCTCCTACTCAACATCATCCTTAATATCAGAACAAATTTCAAAATTTAACTGGAAGAATACCACCATTACTGATACAAAGATGCTTATGTTGAGCTGCTGAGGACTCAAAAGCTATGTTTATATCAGCAAGTAGTGCATATTAATTCTCCAAACCCAGTACCAAAACTATACACATCTCAAGTGGTTCTACTTCACATTAGTTCCTCTTTGGTCGAATGGACTGAAGAAACCAGTGGCAGCTGGAATTGTACTGGCTGAATTCTTGGAGTTCACCTTCTGGTTTCATTTCATCCAAAAGGATCATAGCCTGTGTGCCCTGTGTAATGTGAACCAAACAATAGAAGGTGGGAATGAAGGTGGCATGGGTTTCAAAAGAGCACCCCTTATCTGAACTAAGCATTGATGCAGGTGAAGTCACAAAAAATAGAAATAAAGAGATAAGCTGAGCTTCAGTGGAACATTTCAGACTTTGGAGTAGGAGAACAAGGTCAAGAAGTAACTGAGACCCCACTCACGAAGAAGGATATTATAAAGTTCAAAAACTGAGAAGTATTCAGAAAAAGAACTCCTCGTGGTAGACTGGAGACTAATTTTCTAGATAGAATTGAAAAAGATATTACTAACAGTAGATCTCAATGATCAGTATGTGACACCTGGTAGATCCTATCCTCTGCTACTTATTGGTTCAACAAGAAGCAATAATATTTTAAGCACATTTTTCATAGAAAAAAGGGCACTGTAAAGACATAGGAAATATGAAATAATTTCAGATAAAAAGACCTGATTCAGTAAACAAAATGGAAAGATTAATAGTAATACATTTAAAATTTTCAATTTAAGATTTTTACATTTCAAAAGAGTTCAACTGAAATGAAAAATTAATGAGGGAACTCATCTACACTAGAAAAATTTGGTGAATTGAATGAGTCAGAGACTAACAGTTTGTTTCTTAAGCTATCTTGAATCTGTATCCCACACATCTTAAAAATAAATAAATAAATGACCTTTCAGGGAAAGATTCCAGATCTAACTGATTAATAATCCCAAATGGAATACAATGAACAGACAGAGCTTACAAAGAATGGAAAGAGACTGACTAGCAAATACTTTTCCCTCTTAAAAGGTCAAGAAGCATAGCAATAAAATGAAAGTTGTCAGGAAGTAAGCTGAGGTGGCCCCGCAAATGAAATGAAAACAGATAGCTCATGTTTCACCCACTAAAACAGAGAACAAGCAAGAAGTTAATAGGCAGTAAAGGGTGGTAATGACCTATTTTCTGAATTCTACTTTTAGCAATGCTTATAATGACTAGAAGAGACACAAGGGTCCACAGCTGACAGAATGAATCTATACTACATAAAAAGTTGAAGGAAAACTTAAAAAGCAGAATTCTAAAACTAGTACATAAATCTTAAAGTCTAGAAGCAATTTTAATTTTTTATGTACATATTCTAGTCAAGTCTATCTGAGCATGGTAGTATAAATCCATAGAAATGCATACATAGAAACTAAACACATTCTGGAAGGAATGAAGTTAGATTTCAATAACACGAAATGCTTCTGAATAAATTCTGAAATGAAGAACAATTAAACATATGAAGGAACATGAAAAAGGAGATGAAATACACCACATTTATTCCAAAGAGATAGATACCAGATTCATCAGGCACAATCTCCTCCTTAAGGTAATTAATCCTCTTGACAAAGAGAATGTGCTACTATTTATCTTGACTTCAGCAATTCATTCTGTTACATGTAAAGCTGGAGAAAAATAGGTTTGGAACAAACACTATAAGGGAGTTGAGTAACTGACTCAAAGGGAGACAGAGTAGGCTGTTTAAAAACACATAAAGGAACTCCAGATCTTGGGACTAATTTATTAAGTTTCAAGTTGATGACTTGAGTGCAAAAATAGGTACTAATGAATTCAGCTGATGCCAGAAAGGAACTGAGGAAAAAAACACCACTACATTACATGGGAAGAAATGAAGGTTATACACTTCAAAAGTCAGAAGGACTTCCACAAATTATGTTCTCATTATCTGAAAAGAACTCAGCTAGGAAAAAAGTATCCACTATATAAGTACAGGCTGAATATTATTCATTAATGTGATCTGCATATTAAAAAATTAAGTCAAAATCAAGGTACAAAGTATTGCATCTGCAAGCCACCCAACAATTAAAAGAAGCTTCATTTGAATACAAAAGCTGATACAACAGTACTGTAAAACAAGTCTGGGAGCAAAATCTTAATTAAAAGTCAAAGATTTTGATAAGATGCACTTGCCCATGACTGGACAACGTACAAGGGTCCTCCCACTACTGAGTACTCATGCACTATGAATTAAGCATTAAAGTTATTTACTAGATCAGAGCTATATGAAATGGTGTAGACAGTCAAATGCAAAAAAAAAAAATTAAGGGGCAAGGGAGATGGAAAAAACCTCAAATCAATACCATGCATTTGGACTGAACTTGTTAACTTGGTAGTATACTTACGTTAATAACCCAACCTTACAGTACTCTTTGACTCTTAAAGGGAAAAAGTTCTACTGAAAAGAGACTCATTTTAAAAACATTAAACATATCAGTAGACATGTGTACTGGTCACCTATACCAGTAAAATCTAGGATTCTGCTGGAAGTTGTGGGTTTTTTTCCAGTTGTCCTTTTATTTTTCAAATTGCTGTTGTGTGTTTACTGTTTCAGTTGTCTATTTTCAGGATTCATTCTACCCTGTGCTATATCTGCTATCTTTTTTGGAAGGTATGTTCTTCAATTTATACAGAAAATAATCCTCTGAGTAAAAGTGAGTGGTTTGAATGTCTCTCTAATCTGTTTCTTCTACAATTTTTTCCTCTGCTTTAAAGAGGCTTGTTTGGAGGGGGTTTCAATTGTTTGTTCTTCAGTAAATGAAGCTTTCCAATATTTTCATAGGTTTAGGGAAACAGGAAATTAAACAAAGAAGAGAAAAAAATCCAGAAGAAATACAAATTAAAGTCTGTGTACTGCTTTTATCTTTCCAGTTACTCAAGGTTGCAAAATATTTGTAGGCCTAAAATTAATACAGTGTTTTTAAGGGATGAGAGGAATACAGTGGAAAGATGACAGTAGCAAACACACTATGGTTCCTTTGTGAGCACTACCTAAAGTGGCATATACATTCACATCATGTCCTTGTGGTTCTGTATTTTCCAGAGATAATTAATAATAAAGCAAGTGATCAATTATTGGGATACTAAATGACTAACAGCATGAATTTAATTCAATTTGGTTCTTGAATTGATTCTTAAAATCCATTCTTAAACTGTGCAGCTGATCCAATGCTTGCATTATTTCCACTTACTGTAGCATACTTCTAGTTAAATGCACATTCAGAAGGTGAAGTAGCTAACACTGACAAAATACTCTTGAATTCTTTACAGTGCCACACAAAAGGGCTGTGAGTTCTACAGAGAAGACTATGGAACAATTCCTTGTTTTATCTGACAGGGGTTACTCAGTCTGATTCATATGAATGACAGAATTATGGATATGCAAAAGGTATATGAACATTTTTTTGTTTGGAATGTTTTTTAGAACAGTGATTTTAAAAAAAAAAAAGACCAAATTCTTTCATTCCATTAGCCCATATTAGAAGTGTGAAGGGCTGGTAAATGTAGACAACTTCCCTCTTAAACGATAATGCTATTTTCCCTTCATGTAGAGCATTCTGCTATGCTAAGTGACCTCGGGATCTGTGAACATGAAGGAGGTTATTTCATGTTTTTGTTTATGGCTCAAAACCTAGATTTGCAAGACCTTCAGTAAAGAGCTCTTTTTAATTTGCACCGTACCTAAAATTAAAGTGCTCCAGCCTTTAACAGCTTTCCTATAAATATTAATGACAGACTTTTAAGGGAAACAGCAAAAAGTGCCTCTTCTTTTCAGTACAAACACGTACAGAAGAATTAGTCTGTTTCTAATAAATGAGAAAGTTTAATTCTGTAAGTACTGAATTCTAAGAAAACATAATGTACATTAAATCTGCTCCTCATTCCACTTCAGTGCATCATATTAGCTTGATGCAAGATGTCTTTAAAACATTTAAAGAGCAGATCAATCTCAGTTATGTTATACAGAAGTAAACTCTTCTAAGATGGGCTCTAGACCAATTTTTCTAACGAATACATGTGGCACTTCTTAAAAAAAAAAAAAAAGGACTTTTTTTTTACATGGCAGACAGGAGTGTGCTTGTATAAAGGGTAGTGCAAAATGAACATAATTCCTTGTGCTAAAGCTTGTGTAAAGCCCACTCTCTTTGTGAACTTGTTTCTCAACAATGTGGACATAGAGTTTGAATCCTCACCAGCAACCAGGATAGAAGTTAAATTCTCTCCTTCTTATCCTCCAAGGAAGATGTATGGAGTAGTTACAAAAGAGTAATTCCCTTTCAAACATTTTTGTTACTTTTTTGATAAATATAGCTTACCACTTACACAGCAAGACAACTGACTTAGCAATGTCTGCTTCTACATACAAGCAGTGATAATGTAACAGTCATGTAAGCTATCCTTGTGAGCAAAATCTAATTGAACTAATATAAAAATAATTAAATAATTTGAACTTTTCATCAGGATCCTAAATTATAAGACTACAGTTTGCATATTAGAGTATATCCTAGAGAATCCTAATAGTTTCTCATAATTAATTCTAAAGCTAGATCAAATTTAATTTCTGTTATTGAAGTATTATGTGCCAAAAGAAAAATTAATACATACATGTTCCTTGGTTATGATTTTGAAAGGTGCTTTGAACAGGTCTACTGTTATAAAAATCAGTGGTAATTTTACCACTGACTTGAAGAAAAAAAAAAAACAAACGCAAAAAAGCCTGTTTAATTCAGTAGTCAATCTTTGCCTTCGCCAGAGCACCTGCTCTCACATTCTGCTCCTATGTATAACCTTCCCAAGTACCAGTTTATTCTATTTTAATTTTAGTATAGGAATAGGTTTTGCCTATCTGAGCACACTATCTGAAGTCAAAACTGGTTCCTCAGCTACCTGGGTTCAGATTCTGTTGAATTCTTATGCAAGTATGCTGCTAGGCAGTGGGGAAAAAGCACCCAAGAATAGGACAATTCTAAGTCTCAAAATGAACGGTACAAACAACAGTAGTGGTAGCATCATTAACCTTGTGAATGTTCATAATGCTTCAAAAGAATATGTAAGGAAAATAATGAAAATAGCTATGCCCACCTGTCTCTCACTATGTTATCTACAAGATCTGGGTGTCCACATACATAAATAATAAAAAAAGAAATTGTTATGAATGATTCAAAGAACTGAAAAACAAAAACCATAGATATCCTGCCATTTAATGTCCAGGAACTCAGAGAAAGAGTTGATATCCAAAAGGTGTGACGTATAGTACTACCCTACTGCTTTTTAGAGGCTCAGAAGAAAAATCTGCATGTACAATAAAGCTTTTTAATTTACCTTTTAATTTAGTCCTTACGTCTTCTTCTATTGTTTCTTCCTTCAGGAACAGTCAGTAAACATGAAAAGTTAGCCAAAGAAAGGAATTAATGTTGGCACCAGAGCTAGACAAAAAAAAAATGTCAGAATAATTTTTGTTTCCATGAAAACATACAAAAAGCATTTTATATTTATCAAAATATCAAGTAGCAAATAACTGTTGCCTTGCAGATTAAAAAAGTGTCAAAAGTTCCCTATGTTCAATAAAAAATAACCACCATAAAAAAGAATAACCACAATAAAAAGGTATCTCTCTGAACTGGAGATTATGGGTGAATTAGTCCATGAAGGACTGTGTGAAGTATGATGCTTCATTTACATTAACACACTCAAATGCATGTTCCTTTTCTTGACATTGTTCACAGACATGAGAGAAATCTAATCTGTTACACTGAAATGATAGCGTTAGAGCTTACTAGCAAAGCTATATGGAGAGGCAAGAGCTCTCCAATGGAAAAATGCACCAGGTCTGTAAATCTAGAAAGCTCTGCAGGACAGAAAATATTAATACTTGCTTAGTAATTCAAAGACAATTCCAACTGCTGAAATTTTACTTCAGCAAAAGGAACATCTGCACCCTTGTACTATATATTATCCTTCCGCAGGGAATAGGAAAGATTCACAAAATAATCCATATAAAGTAGTGAAAGACTCTGTTGTGCAAAAGGGAAAATACGGTAGAGTTCTCTCCTCTCTTTTCCCTTCCCCACTGTCTCAAAATTGCTAAAAGCCTGTAAGATTTCAGAAGAAAACAGACATGCTTAAGTTGTTTAATAGCTACAGGAAGAACATCTGCACAGCACTGTTCAGATAACAGAATCTATACACAGAAAAATCTCTATGACTACACCAGGCTTAATATTTTCTCATTTCCAATGTGGATATTGTAGTGATATCATAATAGCGCTAGTGCCACTTAAGCAAAAGCATGTTGTCAGGAGCTCTGAAAATGTGTACTGGTGGGCTAAGTCTAATTTTATTAAAGTCAGTGTTAAAGTCTAATTAAGAACTCAGTTAAATCAGCTTTTACTGAAGAGAAGGATAAAATTTACCTTGACTGTTCCTGAGGGAAATAAATAAAAAAAAGATTAAATTAAAAGGTAAAATTAAAAGAACTATGTAGATGGTCAAACACTGGAAGAGGCTGAGTAATCTCTTAACCACGGAGACATTCAAAATTTGCACAGACAAAGTCCTGAGCAACCTGACCAGCTTTGAGCAAGCAGTTGGACTAGACGATCTTCAGAGGTACCTTCCAATCAAAATTATTTTATTAGAGAAGGCTCTTACCTTTTAAGATCTACACAACCAGTAAAGTCCACGAAGACAGAAAAACTATATTCCTACCTCGCACTGAAGCTGGGTTTAAGAAAACGGCTCTTGTTCTAGTATTAGCAGAATGTGAACAGGTTTTTCCCTTGTGTCATTCTGATTTTCTGTCTTAAAGTATATTTTTCTGTATTTTATTCTATCTTCAGATACTTCATAAACTCACATATTTGAGATCTCCTTGACTTCTGCCATAAGAGCTGTACTATACAAAACAGTTCTTCCAAATGAAACTAAATTGCTTCTAGGAGCTTATCTACACTTAGTAAAAGGGGGTGGGTGGGGGTGGGGAAGTGTTTGTTAGTTGAAAGTGGTATCAGTCAAGTAAAATTGGATTTCTGTTGTTACAAGCAGCAATTAAAATCTAGTGCTTTTTAAAATTTTATTGGATTTTATCATGATAGACTACTTGCTGCCTGATGACTTGTCTAAAATCCAGTTTTACTTGATGGGAACATGTTCCATGTTTACCCAGCCAAAACTGCAGTACTTGCAATGCAACTGTACTATCTGAACTTTTACAGCATGTATGCTTCAAGAATTGTCCATTTTAAGAATTTAGAGGTTCTAATGCCTCATCTGAGCAACCCTTCTGTCATGACCATTTTCCTACCTCCTTTTCTTCCCACAATAAAGGGTATAAAATACTGTGTAAGGTTTCTTTTTTCTAGTATCAAGGTAGAAACTTGTTATACAGAAAGTTATTGAAATGCCAACTACAATCACCCTTGTAATCTCAAGAATTAGGACATATGTCTTACAAAGGTTAATCATTCTCCCAACACTAGTTTAGATATGATGTTGCCCATTTGTTAATGTGTTGATCTGTTAACAGAATTAAGAATGTTTTTTACTAGTTCTACATCTTACACTGCCATTTTGTTTGTTTTTCACTAAATCAAGATAGAAGTTTAAATGAAAAGCTTGAGAAACCCTTTACTAGTTGCAGTTTCTGAGTAGACTCACTGCTTTGATAACCACAGGAAAGCCATTTCATTAAACATACTCCTAAATAACCTACTTCTTATTTCTATCAAGCATATTAACATAAATAATTGGCTATTCCAATAAAATATTAAGAAGAATTTTCAATAGCACTATGATTGTGATTATTGTCAACAGTCACACCAAAATATTGCTGTGGTAAGAGTGACACCAGTCTGGGTGTCTTATGTTAGATACCGATATAATAACCTGTATTAACTTTTTTTTTATTCAAAAGCAAGATAAATATATAATAATTTACCACATAGTAAAGTAACTTTTGTATATGTTGAAACTGCTACCAAGCAATGTGGTCACTTTCAGAAAAGTTAGGCATTACAAATACAACCTTGGCAAACTGCACTTCAAACATATTTCCAGAGAGATTGAAGGCAAAAGGACAATGTACTTACTGTGACTTACTGAGCCTGAAAGAGTCATTCTTCAAAACTGTTCCAAGAAACAGTTCCATTTATTTTAATTAGACTCATGTGAAAAAGTCATGTCAGAAAACACAGAAGAATATACTTTAATAAATGACATTTTGTCCTGCTTAGCAGTAGAGGACTAAAGTGAAACTCAATATTCTAAGCATAAATTTTTCACACAGAGTACTTTAATTTTGCATTGACAAAACCAAAAATGATACTAGTGGTCAAAAATATTTTTAATTTAACTTCATAAACATACAGATTACCACATACGTGTACCAGCAAGACCATTTGAAAAGTGATATTTTAGAGACTGTTCCTGAATAAAGATCAGTGGTTACAAAACAGTGAAAGGTAAGTAGGAAAAATAAAGGTTGAATAAACTCCACAATTGAACACCTGATATTGCCACGTGTTCTATCTAAAATATCTGCTAAACATATATAAACTGTTTCATAAGGACATAATTTGTGTTATGCTTAAGCAATTTTAAGAAGCTTTTAAAATATAAGATGTAAAAAAAAAATCCAGTTAATATAGTGGCAAATAATACCATTATCCGTTTCACAAAGCATCAGCTTACGTAGGAAAACTATGTAATATCTGATAATAAAAATATCGTATTTTCTTCTTCACACAAAATCTTTTCCATCTTCTAATAAATTCTTCTCAGAGAAGGAAAGAAAATTAGGAACTTTGGAAACCAACTTAATTTAGATCAAGCTTGTCCTTTACCCTGTTTTCATTTATAGCAAACTTTAAACCATTTTAAAGATGCAGTCTTGAGCATACTGCACAATAAAAATTGCAGAATTTGTATCTGAATCCAAAAAAATGGCTGCTAATCCCTGGATAGATAATTAAATTCTCTCTTAGCCATTGGTGCTATTTGATTAAAACCTGATGAAAATCTAATGAGAATTCTTTGCTATCAGGTCAAATAAACAGCAACAGAACTACCTCTGCAGGAGGCTCAAAAATATGTAGCTGCTTTCTCCAGCTCTCTGCTTGTCTCAACACCAGCTCTATATAGACCAAGCTTTGAATAAAAATCAAAACTCTCCCAAGGCTGTTTATATTACAGACACCAATGGGATGCTTAGTTTTCACTCTCAATCCTGGTAAAATAAGTATAGATTTTAGTGTCGCAGAGTCAGTATAAGGCCTAATTCTAACAAAATTATTAGGTAAAGGATGGAGAACTCCAAAAATATAACAGAGACAAAGAATGTGTCAAAATAGAATCATAGAATCATTATGGTTGGAAGAGATCTCAAAGATCATCAAGTTCAACCACATACCCAATGCCACCATGCCCGCTAAACCCACTAAACTATGTATCGAAGCGCCACACCTAAACGTTTTTTTGAACACCTCCAGGGATGGTGAGTCCACCACCTCCCTGGGGAGCCTGTTCCAATGACTAACAACTCTTACAATGAAGAAGTTCTTCCTAATATCCAGCCTGAACCTCCCTTGGTGCAACTTGAGACCGTTTCCTCTTGTCCTATTGCTAGTTACCGGGAAGAAGAGACCAAAAAATAGAAGACTAGCACCAGTTTCATCAATCTAAAGCAGACCTGAAATATCAAACAACGTTACTGTGTGATTCAGCTTTCTACATAAAAACTGATACTGCTTTCATGTGGACCCAAAAACTGAAATTAGCTGACAGCAATGAGGAATAAAGGAAGTAACAGCAACAACCTCGATAAGAGAGCATATCAACTTCACAGAATAGACCCATACAGAATTACAAAAATGCAGTTTAAAAGCTTCAATCAAAGAATACAACAATAGCATTAAAGTAGTTTAGGTAACCAAGGAAAGAATCATAAATGCAGCGCACAGGCCAAAAATATTAGGAACTGGTAATATTACTTGTACAAGATACTGGCACTAGTAAGTAGTCTTGTTTAAGCAAAGCAAACAAATGTCTTTTCATCTTTAGAAAAAATAGGAATATAAGGAAAAGAAGCGTCATCTAAAATTATGACAAGAACAAAGCAAATAATAGGAGATATCTGAGGCAAGGAACAGTTTATGAAGACAGAATATTATCAGTTTCAAAGTCTGGTGGTATATCAGGCTCTACAGCTAGTACAGAACTGAACCACTAACTCCTATGAAATAAGAAAAGCTAAGAGCTAGGAAACGTGAACCTAACAATAAAATAATTAAGTTTGGTGAGCTATTCTATGCCTCCCCTTACAAACAGAATTTTACATGGTAAGACGGTTAACAAAGTTTCAGAGTATTACATACAAGTAATCCTTGTACAAAACTGGCATTCAAATTTGGAATTGGTACTAAATCCTAGACATTGGAAAGTAAGTGATGAGTTAAATTCCATCCAGATGTAAAGACAGCAGTTGCTGACTTAATGCAGAACAGTGTTACAGTGAATTATCATGGTTGAATAAATCTTACAGAAGTGTTAGACAAGCACTTTTATGACTTCAAATTCACAGGAACATAGATAAGTGCTAGAAAAATGAAACAGGAAAATGTGCAATAGTGTTATTTGAAAAAAACCACAACGTAAAATAGGCAAAGGTTTACAGAATACTTATTAAGCTTCTAACACGTAAAAATCAGAGCTTTAAGTTACAACTACACTGGTCAGTGATACCTTAAATAAATCAGGAACTTCACAGAATCATAGAATCATTTAGGTTGGAAAGGACTTTTAAGATCATTGAGTCCAACCATTAACCTAGCACTGCCAAGTCCACCACTAAACCATGTCCCTAAGCACATCTACACGTCTTTTAAATACCTCCAGGGATGGTGACTCCACCATTTCCCTTGGCAGCTTGTTCCAATGCTTGACAACCCTTTCAGTGAAGAAATTCTTCCTAATATCCAATCTAAAACTCCCCTGGTACAACTTCAGGCCATTTCCTCTTGTCCTATCACTAGTTACTTGGGAGAAGAGACCAACCCCCACCTCGCTACAACCTCCTTTCAGGTAGTTGTAGAGAGCGATAAAGCCTCCCCTCAGCCTCCTCTTCTCCAGACTAAACAACCCCAGCTCCCTCAGCCACTCCACCCCCCCCAGCCACTCCTCGTAAGGCTTTTTCTCCAGGCCCTTCACCAGCTTCGTTGCCCTCCTCTGGACTCACTCCAGCACCTCTAGCTCTTTCTTGAAGTGAGGGGCCAAAAACTGGACACAATACTTGAGGTGCGGCCTCACCAGTGCTGA
>NW_009610956.1:0-11688 GCF_000690535.1 Cariama cristata
AAAAAAAAAAATAGCTGGCAGTAACTGAACTCTCTCTTCATTGAAAGGATGCTATAGGGCTGGATATAGCCACTGCAATAGTGCAATAAAATGAGATGAGCTTAACACTACCAGATGGTACCCTGTACAGTGCCTGAAATAAAATGGAGAATTAGGGTGCCCCAAGGTGTGCACAGGGAAGGCAATTACATGAAATAAATGGGCCTCGGGCCTAGATGATGCTCAAGTATGCTACACAGGAGACAGATAGTACATCTGGTGAACAGATTTTATCACACACTGGAAAGCTATAAAGCATGCCGTTGAATTTCAGATCTGGGTTTCACAATGACATTTTACCTGTGTTGGTATTCGGTGCTGTTTATTTTTAAAGGTGCTGTAATCTCAATGATGTGTTTTAAAAGCCTTCTTAACATTGTTTTCTGATGTGCCCCATTTTTTGGACACATTGATGTAATACAATGCTTTTTCATGGACAAAATACAAACTACATTGGCTGTAGATTATCATGTTTTTATTTAATATATCACGTTGCTGATGTGATTTTAGTAATACAGTTATACTTGTCAGCACTCACTGCTTGGGAAAAAGCCAGTATGTTTTTAAAGTTAACTCCCACTTCTCCATTTCATTGTATGGTCTCACTGCCTATAAACCAGCACAAATTCCTTGAGGTTTAAAGCAGATATATTAGATTATGTGAGGAAATCTACTAGAGAGAATCGAAGTGATATTTTACTCCTATCGCTAGAAGAAATTTCACTTGTTTTTGTAAAATTCCTGTTCCATTTGACATTAAGATCTTTTTAAGTTTACATTCAAATCGTTAAAGGCACTAATGAGAGCAACATTCAATCTGTGCTGCTGTGACTTTTTTTTTCTATGAGGAAATAATGTAGAACTTTCCTCAGACTTCACTGGTTTTGGTATCTCCCACTCTAATTCCTCCCCTTTCACCTCTTTCCTACAAAACTATCCAAGGGAGTTCAAAATGCTACCAAACTTGCATAAAAGGAAAAATTTGAGACACTGTAAGGTGAATATTTCTGACAGAAAGATCTATGAGCTGTGAAATAGTGTCTCTATGGAAATGGCGAAAGCTCTGTTCCCTTGAGACATTTAAAATTAGAAGAAACAAAGCACTAATACACTCTGAAGATATAATCCTGTTCTGGCCCCCTGTGGACAGATTAAATAATTCTAATATCTGAAACTCTGTATACTATTATTGCTCATAATGCAAAACTACAATGTAATAATGTCAAGGGTTTGACTTGAGGCTTGCTTAAACAAGAAAATTTACTCATATTACTATACTGGTATAATTATATCCCTGTAGTTGTATCAGTATAATCTGTATATCTCAGTGCTACCTCTCTAGTAAGTGCTTTATTTGGGTTATTGTATACCAATTCTAAAAGCCACAGAAGTACAATAACACAGATAGATTTTCCACACTAAACTCACCTTCCCAGCTTCTGGGAAGTTTCTGGGAAGCTGGGAATCACAACTGTAATTATTAAGTTCTAGTTGGAGGAGAAATGTATAAAATGCAGGCATGGCGTACCAAAGTCCCACTGAAGTTTATTGTCAGTGGTATATGCCGTAGAAGGTGGATATTGATGGCAACAGCAAAGTGTCACTTAAAACTCACAACGGTAGCCTCACTTGCAAAATACAAGCAAAATTATCTTGTGTTCAAGGCACAGACAAACTCACTCTCTGAGTTTTTTGCTTATGTCTAAACAGTCTGAAAACAGGGCTGTTTCTAACCTCCTCCTCAACGCTTCTGAATTTTCTTGCTATTATTATTGTAAATTAGCATCAAAGAGAGGAAAATGATGGGAAAGTTTTATGGGATTTTCTCTGAAGTAAACTAGTTACTTCACCAGAGTCCTTCCCCCCAGAGTACATCTACTACATAAAATCACGCAAAACTTCTGGTCCATAATTTGAAGCAATATGCAGCAGCATTTTGAGAAGACCACTTGGGAGTTTTCTTAATTGCAGGGAATTTACCACAGTCACTATTGAGAGGAAGCAGGGGTTTGGAATATTTTCACACTTCAATTAAAATTGTGGCACCAACTTTGAGTTTTGGGTATCAGCCTAAGCAAATTTTCAAGGCTAACAAAGGGTTATAAAATACATACAATGACAAGTCATTAAATAAAGCAGTGCAGTTGGGCAATACTCTGTGTACACTTGGCAGCGTCAAATAGTGCCTTTCAACCATCAGTTATTCAAAAGCTCCGCTTGCCCTGCTATGTCTGCAGTTCTGTACTTCAATAAGAGACAGTCCTGAAGGGATCTTGAACAGGCTGCTGAATAGGAACAGTTCTTTAAGCAAGAAAGGAAAAAATGAAGAAAATAAATGAGGGGAAGGGAGAAGTAAAAAGAAGTGAAGAGAAAGATCCTTAGATTGCACAGATACTCTCCCTGGCCAGCTGCATAGCTTTGCAAATCCTTCCTCCCCCCACCACACAGCCCCCCACCCACAGAGCAGCCTCATCAGCCAGAATTTCTGTTATGTAGCTTCAGTCTACAAAACTGACTTATTTTCTAAGTGGCAGTGACCTCTATCCTGCATTGGTACAGTTACAGAAATCATGCAAGAACAAGAGTAAGACCTCCCAGAGAGAGAATATGGCTCCTCCATAATGAGCTGCCTCTACTACCGGCTACGTGCTGATTTGACTACAGAAGACTCCAACTAAAGACAGAGGGCCAAATCCTCTTGTAGAGTAAATTATGTGAGCTTCAATACACTCAGTGGTACTATGCCAGTTTACAACTATTGAGAATCTTGTCCCAAGGGCTTTTCCCATAGAAACAATGTTCCAGTTCACTGAGGGCTAAGGGTGGGATTCAGTTGGATACAGAATCCAGTCACTGTTGTAGGCATCCAAGTTCAAAATTTAGATCCTCAGTTACCGCCGCCCCCCACTATCTCCCAGCCATCAAAAGCTCAACGTGCCTAAGATACCAGGCTCACCGTGCCTAAAGTTCTGGCCATTCTCAAAGCAAGTTTAGTGTTGACCATGGTCAGCCCATTAAAACTATCCCTGTGCCAAAGCCCCACAGGGTCTCCAGCACCAGGATTACACCACACTTCCACAGCTTTATCCAACAAGTGATGTTACAGTGTGTGTAGCAGACACTGTGCAAGCAGGAGGAAGAGGCAATGGGAATGCCTCTGTTTTACCCACCCAGTGGCTGTCGTACACAGCCAGCACTGAAAAGCCTTTGGGTCTGCCTGACAATGCTCCATCAGTGACACACAGCAGCTCTTTGTCAGATTTTCTTTTTTCTGTCTGTGCAGGTCACACAAACCGCTCAGCATTTGAGGGCTGAGCTGCACTGCCTAGATGTGACGGAGCTGTTACGCTTTTTGTGCTTCTTGAACGGCCAGCCCTCGTCCGCTGCGCACAGCAGTGCCAAATTCAGCCTAGGACAGAAGACTGTGCAGGTCATTTTACATTTATGCATGGGCCTGTGAGATTCAGCTGATTAGTGGCTGTTGATGACAGCGAGCACAAAAGGGTTATAACAACAACTGCAATTAATTCCTGTAGAAATTAATGCAACTATTCAAAGAATTTTTTCACGTCATTTTTCATTCACACCTTCTTGGCTGTTACAGCTCTGCCATGAATGCACTTTTTTCATCTACATGATTCATATTTGTATGATTTAAATACAGTACAGTTCACTCAGTGGAAAAGTTGGTGTTCCAAAAATGTTCTTTGCCAAACTAATAAGCTCTAAAATGAGTTTACTGCTAAACAAACATCCCGAGTTGCCATAAGCAAAATATTAACAAACTCACAGATTAGTTGTTTTTGTGGGAGGTGGGTTTTAGTCATGGTGGAACAGTGTAAATAAATGAAATATCAATACCATTCATTTATATGCATTCAAGAGAGCACTAATGATTATTACAAAGAATGGGCTAACTTTCAGTGAGGTTACGGAAAACTGGAATCACTTTACCACAGTACTGATATTTAAAATGTATCCTCTAAGGAACTGCAGGTCTCTCAGTTTGGTATCCACAACATGCAAGAGAATAGAAATATCTAGAAGCAAAGCAGAGGTAAGTGGACAGTGGATTGCCCTGCTCTCTGAATAGCAGAGGGAACTCAACATGCTCTTGCTTATTGGGACTCACCGTGCATTACAGTAAAGTACTTCTTTGAAAATATGCTTACATATTACTTACAAATCATGATTAACCTATAGAAATACAATGTGACAATATGGCTAAAAGAAATAAATGTGTATTGGTTGCTTTCTGCATGATTAATGCTTTTTTCCATCAGACACATACATTTCATTTTATTAAAGATCACATTTCTGATTGCAAGAACTTGATCATAAATAAAGCACCCAAGTGAAAGTTGAAAATCTTCTAATATTAATGACAAGAAAAATGGATTTATTGAATAGTCACCTGCAGTTCATACATACATAAGCACATAAAATGATAACCTAACAGACGGTATCATCTCAAACTTGGGAGAAAAGATTCTGGTTTTTAAATAGCTTAATAATAATAGCAGTACATTTAAAGAAAACGATTTCTGTCTTCTGTGACTAAAAAGAGCACAATAACAGCCATTTATCAGCTACTTTCTACCTTGTCCCTCTATCTAGGAATTATAAATTCTGTCTTCATTCGTTCCATTCTGAATCCAACACTGACGGACTTCAATATAATACTTCTGAACTCATTTATTTTTTGCCAGTTTGGAAATTGGCCAAAAAAAAAAAAAGAGTGGCTGATGAATAAAGAAAAGACTAAGAGTTAAATCAAATGGAATTCTTTGACCGAAGAGCTGACACATGGAAAATCTAGTGTATGATTGAAAACATGTATAGTTCTAGGAAAAATAATTAATATGACAATAAACAAACAGAACTGAAATGGGGCTAGTAGACTTCACATAAGATAGTACAGTGCTGCTGAGGCTGCACAGGTAGTGTAAACACAATTACAGCACCCAGCAAAATGCTGAGGAAATTTCTAGAGCAGTACAAGGCTGGTTAAGATGGAAAGCAATTAGAAAATTCCTCACTAAGGCCAGCAGGCAGCAGAAATAACACAGTTGCACTGTGGAAAGCATCTGTGAGAAAAGCTTATTTTGTGAATCCACCAATAGGTTTCACATCACCCACATGAGGCTGCCTGCCTGTGTAGCCCACACAGAAAGGAACATCTGAGGACAAATAATCTGCAGCTCCATCCCCTGCACAGCATACCCAGGGCTGGTTCACATATCCTCAAGCAGCTGTTGTCTCACCAGCAGTTTACTCCATCAAAGCTGCTTACTGTCATCCAGCTCTTCTGGCTGACCACCCTTTCACAGTTACCACCAGCTCAGCAGTTCATGGGAACAGTCCCTTGCTCCGTCAGTATCAAAAAGAACTGGGCTATTGCAGACGCCCATTACTCCTGGCAAACATTGACAAAGTACAGAACAGAAAGGGCAGAGCTGGGAGATTCAGAGGGGTAAGTAGCAGGTAGAGAAAACCTGAGCAAGGTTTTGGGATCACAGAGGGCACACAGCTGTATTGGAAGGAGAGCGGCCATGGAAGATCTGCTGCTTGCATGTCTCCACCAGGCAGGTCCAGCATGGGACACATCCTCCAAAAGATGCCCGGTGCATCCAGGGATGCTAGGAGCCAAGCTGAGAAGAGGTGTTTCTCACGTGAGCATTCTTGCAGGATCTAGACAAGCATATGACTTGTCAAATAAATTATTTTTAAAATAAATAACAGCATGTGAAAAAAATTACAGGTCGTATTTCTGTCCGCTACTATATTCATACAATCTCAGATACAAATTTAAAGACAAATCTACCGACACTAAAAAAGTGTCCTCCAGACAAGGTTACAGCAGTCACACATGCAGCTATAAGAGAAGGATAGGAGCTACTACAGCAAACAGACAATAATTTTTGTGCCCAAACAAAAATAATTAAATGGGAGATGATACATGCCTCATAACAATAGCAAATGAACTGCACAGCTCCTTGGACACCAATTAAATCAACCTCTTACTTTCAAGACTCAGAAACAAATGAATACAACCTTAAATAAATGACATATAATTAAAACTTTAAGAAGCCATTCATGTAAAAATCATATCTGGTTGTCATGTGAACCCATAGAAAACAATTATAATCTAAATATTTACAGTTCCAGTTTGGGAAATCTAGAGTGAGATCTTTGTGTTTCTGAGTGGCTGCTTGCATTATGCAGACTACAGAAAGAAAGGGGGTTAGGCCACTTTACAAGTTTACATCCCTGTTTAAAAACACTATCTCAAAAAATCACACAGAATCAAAGTTGACAGAACTTGTCACAGTTCCATTCCTCCAAATGAATATATTTTTCTCAGTTTAATTATCCAGATACATATCTTAAATCAAAAACACACCCAAGCCCCCATTTCTAGCAGTCTCCTCTGACTGTTGGCAGCAGGACCGGATCCAGCAGCATCCCACACGTCCGTAGCCACCTCCACTTCCTGCTCCCAGGCCTCTCTGCTCAGTTCCTGTGTCAAGCACCATAACCAGGAGGGAAAAAAGAGACTTGCACATGTGCCTGCTTGCATCTGTGTGTTCTCACACACATGCACTACCAGATTATATAGAGAAAGAAACATTTAATCTCTTTATGTAGTGCCAAAAAGTGGGGAACAGGTGCACTGATGTGAGCTGCTTGTATCTTACTGTACTTCTAGTGAATTAATCATTGCTCTCTTATTTTTCTTATCTTTTTAAACTAAGTTTCTGGTGACAAGTCTTGTTTCTGCTTTAGATGGCTATACATCTATAATCTCTAACAATTTTCGGTGGCAATTCCACTGTAGGGAACTCCCTCTCCCTCTGCTCACAACTCTCATTCCTGCCTTGCCCCATCCTTTCTGTTGTACCGACACCACTGTTTGTAGGAACACACAGGAACTGGTTCAAGGAACTGGGTTTCATTTTAAAGTAGCACTGGAAAAGTAGACAAAAGCAGAGGAATATTTTAATCTGAACATGCTCCCTCACCTATTTTCCTACACCTCTTTAAAAAGATTTGTATCAAAACAACTAGAGAGGTAGGTGCGCGTCAGGAAAAACCAGCTGAGGACAGAAACTCTTTAAACATCGTTGCTGAAAAAGAAGAATGTGAAACTGCACAGTTTAACTGTGCCAGGTATTTATTTAGCTAGTTAAAGAAGTAATACAGAGCTTGGGAGCTAAGGTTAGAGTCCTGTTTGCCATTAACTACAATGCAAAGCAAAGAGAGAGTTCAAGTCAATCTTTGAGTGTGCCATTGATGTTTGAAATGTATACATTAAACAAAGGAACTGTGGGAACAGTAAGTACATTTCAAATTATTACTATTTTTAACATTATTTTTCTGCAGAATTTTTCATGCTTATGGTGAATTTATTTGGTTTAAGGCCTGTAGGTGACTATTTTACTCTACAGATCTATTAATTATATGTTCTTGCTACAGTGCAATAATGTGAATTTTTGCTTTTTTTGGTTTGAAGGCTTCTTTCCCCCCCAAATTATTGTTGCATGATAGAATTACCCACCTGTAACTGTCTAAGTCACTTTTCCTGGAGAAAATTTCCATTAAATTGTGCCTCAAGATGAGAACACAATCTGTTCTTTAAAGAAGGATGAAAATAGTTGTATGGGAAACTTTTGGCAGAGAACAAAGGTTTTCCTAGAAAATCCTGGTCTACAAAAAAGATCTTTTGCTGCTTCCTCAGTTTTCCATAATTCTTCAAGATTAAATGTCAGTAAGAAAATACAGTTCAAATGCTGACACACTTTATTTCACAGTTAATTCATGACTTACTCAAATAAAATTCTCAGAGTTTGGCTCCATCTAGAACAGTGTATTTAAGATTTTTACACAGCACTATTAATCAATAATTACTTAGCTGTTTAGGCCTTATTTTTCAAAGTTTAAATCTGTATTTTGCCACATTTTAAAATATCTAATGTCTTCCTAGGAAACTTCATAGGAGTGTTAGAATCCAAGGTAGCAACAAAGAGGTGGCTTATGGGTTTGGTGAACATTTTCATTACTTGAGAATACAGAAAAAATCTTTTCCAGAACACGGAAAACATCATTTTACCAATTCCCATATCAACTTCTTTTAATTGGAACACAAAATCACTAACATCAAATTCTAGCGAAATTTTTAAATTAACGGTATTCAGACACTTAACCTGGTTGAAATTCTCCCAATGATTGAAACAGTAGCTAAAATTGTCTGACATTTTAGGATCATTTCTGTCAAAGGGAGGAACTGATAATATTCAGAATATATTGTTCCAGACATCCATGCCTACAAAGAGTTAATGCAAAATCAGCAGAATAACAACAAATACTCTCTTTGCACACGTTTTCCTAATCTGGCCTTCCACTCGGTTCTCTGCCCCAAGGTCTTCTGCTTCTGAGCTCTTTCTTAGTGTCTGCCTGCATCTTTCCTTGTCTGCTGGTTTTCCTTTGCTAACATATCTGGTTATAAAACAATTTCCTAGAATCTGTATTTGTGACTGGCTTAGTTTTTATCTGGCATTGCCATTTGGCTCAGATATCATCTTCTCTCTCTTTTTAAATGTCTGTCAATATCCATATGTTGGGTTTGTTGGTGTTAATGTCTTCCAGCTTAACAAGAGCATGGTGAAGGTGCATAAACTTTTCATTTTAAGTTCCTGTTCAGCTAGTTCCAGCTCTCATAAAGGGTAGTGCCCTGTCTTTATTCAGACAAGAAATCGCACTTCCCTTCTCTGCTTATTGAATCTACAAGGATCTGAGATGGGGATCCAAAGCTACCTTAGACTTTCATATTGCCATGTATTACAGTAGCTTCAAAGCACTTGGATTCAGAAAGCAGCTTTTGTTCTCATCCAGGAGCAAATGGGCAAGCGGGACGCAATGCCTGGAGTCTGAATTATTTTTTTTGCCATTGTCGCTTGGAGTTGGAAAACTTATGTTACACCTTTTGCTGCAATACAGCTAAGCCTAAAGGCTTAATGTAATATTATATCCTATTATATTATAAATATTATTTTATTTGTTATTTTTGGAGCCTGTATGATGACAACATTGGTTTTCTTTCCAGATTACATCTAAAATAAGAAAAAGAAAAAGGAAGACAGATTTCCTAACAAGCAATATCTGTTTATCATCAATTGCCAAGAAACTGTACAGTAGCTTAGAGAAATGGAGTGCTTTTTTTCTGTGGTTTGGGAGTCCAGATCATTGCGGGAACTTTTGAGATTGGGAATCCACAGGTTTTTTTTTAATTTCTGTCTTGGAAAAAAAATAAAATGGTTTTAATGTATTTAATACTAAAGGTAACACAGAACAATTTTTCAGACTGAAATCCCTAAAGAGGCATTAATGTAATAACGTGACCAGAAATTGTTTCCATATCTCTAACATTCCTTCTCCATTCATACAGTTCACAGTCTGTCAGCTACAAGATCTTATTTGCTCATATACCTCTGAAAGAGCACAAGAGATCGACCAAGAGATAGCCCTTCCAGTACTGTGATCAGCCGTGTATTGTTAACTAACCACAAATTAAAGTAATTACTTATGCTTATGTACATAATATTCCTGAGCAACATCTACAAAACAATTGTTTCTATACGAGTTTTGTAAATATGAGCCCAAATTAACTATAAAGTATAATCAGTTTACTGAACTCAATGAAATAATTGACTCAACAAAATCCTTCACCACAAAAATGTGCAGGTTAGAAAAGCGAAGATCTGAATACAGGTCAGCAGTTGTCCTGATGTTTTCAGTAATTGAACAATTTCTCTAACTCTGTAGAAATAAAAAGGAAGCACACAGAGTCAAGAACTTTTCTTTCTGGTAGTGTAATCACACTCAAATCCCAGTCAATACCTAAGTTAATCAAAGGAGCAGGCTTCATTACAGGTATTAACTGTAATTTTAAATACCCTGCAATGAAATCAAGAGTTAACTTTCACAATCTATCAAAACATGGCTATGTCACTGAAAAAACTTAGGTAACTGCAGATGCAATAGCTAAACCTGTTTAAATAACTGTATTTGTTCAGAAACTATTCTATGATATTTGATGAAACAATAACTAAAAATAATTTTCTCCATAATCAGTTGAGCCTACTAGTATAACCGTAAGATTAAAAAAAGCATCTAGTCTCTTATCAAATTCATTTAAGTGTTGTCACAGATGATATACAAGAAACAAAACCAGATAAATATCAATGCCTAAGCAACGTCTCCAGGAGCAACTGGATTGCATGAGTAGATGCAAGTTTAGCAAAAGGATTGAGAAACTGTCCCTTGCCCCCTTCATGTCCTGAGGGTATTCATATCTCCTCTAAACAAAGCGCTCACTTATTCTGGTTCTTAAGTCTGATTCAGAGTTGCTCCTCTTCACTCGGTCTGCTTACCCTTTAATTTACCAACACAGCTTTCATTAACATAGAGGAAGTTGGGCAAAAACACCAGGAGGCCTGCAAGGATGAACAAGGAGCTCCTGGACAAACTCAAACACAAAAAAGAAGCCTACAGAGGGTGAAAGCAAGGACAGGCGGCCTGGGAGGAACACAGAGAAATCATCCGAGCGGCCAGGGATCAGGTTAGGAAAGCTAAAGCCCTGATAGAATTAAATCTGGCCAGGGACATCGAGGGCAACAGGAAAAGCTTCTATAGGTACACTGGAGATAAAAGGAAGACTAGGGAAAATGTGGGCCCTCTCTGGAAGGAAATGGGAGACCTGGTTACCCAGCACATGAAGGCTGAGTTACTCAATGACTTTTCAGCCTCAGTCTTCACTGGCAAGTGCTCCAACCACACCGCCCAAGTCGCAGAAGGCAAATGCAGGGAGAATGAAGAACTGCCCACTGTAGGAGAAGATCAGGTCTGGGACCATCTAAAGAACCTGAAGGTGCACAAGTCCATGGGACCTGATGAGATGCATCCATGGGTCCTGAGGGAACTGGCGGATGAAGTGGCTGAGCCACTATCCATCATATTTGAGAAGTTGTGGCAGTCCAGGGAAGTTCCCATTGACAGGAAAAGAGGAAACATAACCCCCATTTTTAAAAGGGAAAAAAGGAAGACCCGGGGAACTACATGCCAGTCAGTCTCACCTCTGTGCCTGGCAAGATCACGGAGCACATCCTCCTCGAAACTATGCTGAGGAACCTGGAAAGGTGATTGGTGACAGCCAACATGGCTTCACTAAGGGCAAATCATTCCTGAGAAATTTGGTGGCCTTCTCTGTGACGGGGTTACAGCGTTGGTGGATAAGGGAAGAGCAACTGACATCATCTACCTGGACTTGCGCAAAGCATTTGACACTGTCCTGCGTGACATCCTTGTCTCCAAACTGGAGAGACATGGGCTTGATGGATGGATCACTCAGTGGATAATGAATTGGCTGCATGGTTGCACTCAAAGAGTTGTGGTCAATGGCTCAATGTCCAAGTGGAGACCGGTGACGAGTGGTGTTCCTCGGCGGTCAGTACTGGGACCGGCACTGTTTAACATCTTTGTTGACGACATGGACAGTGGGACTGAGTGCACCCTCAGCAAGTCTGCCAACAACACCAAGCTGTGTGATGCAGCTGACACGCTGAAGGGATGGGATGCCATCCAGAGGGACCT
>NW_009610957.1:0-34350 GCF_000690535.1 Cariama cristata
GCCTTGCTGAAGTCCAGGTAGACCACATGATGAGGTAAGGAAGATCATACCTGTTTTATGATGAAATCATTTATTTTCTGCCATTAAATAAAAACAAAAAGAATGGAATAAGCAACCTTAAGTCACTACAAAGAACAAACTTTTAAGTAGGGCAGGCAAAAAATGAATATTTAGTTGCAAATCTCCGTGAATAACAATCAAGAAGTGCCTTACACTAAGACTGATGCTTCAGCATTCATCCATAGCCTATGAAAAATTTAAAATAATCTTGGCCCGCAACCCAGTAACTGGTCATTTGTATTCCATGAGTTGTGGAACAACCCAAAAAGTAAACAGGTAAATGCTGGATGTTTTGGTTTTTTCTCATCCAAGCCCATAATTTAGGGGAGACCTTATTGCCCTCTACAACTACCTGAAAGGAGGTTGTAGCGAGGCGGAGGTTGGTCTCTTCTTCCCGGTAACTAGCGATAGGACAAGAGGAAACGGTCTCAAGTTGCGCCAGGGGAGGTTCAGGCTGGACATCAGAAAGAACTTCTTCACTGTTAGAGTCGTTAAGCATTGGAACAGGCTCCCCAGAGAGGTGGTGGACTCACCATCCCTGGAGGTGTTCAAAAAACGTTTAGATGTGGTGCTTCAAGACATGGTTTAGTGGGCATGGTGGCATCAGGTATATGGTTGGACTTGATGATCTTTGAGGTCTCTTCCAACCATAATGATTCTATGATTCTGTGATTCTATGATAATAGATGATTTGCACATTGCAAAGTCTGCAGCTGGTGCTTATCACAAAATGAGTCATGTTTCAGTGTTTGAGCACAGAGGTTCCTCCACCCAGATGTATGGCACCAGCCTGTGCTGCCACTCGGGGAATGCTCTCAGCACTGACGGCTTTCTGGGATCTGTTTTTCACTGCATCACAGCTGACTGCAGCTGGAGACACTGAAGCTCCCCAAAGGCAGGAGAACTGTCCCTGTCACCAGGGAGTCCACTGACACATGTGGTATTCAAGCTCTTGCTAAGAGAGAGCTAGCAGAGGCATTGAATCCTGGCAGCTGGACAAGCAGATTCTGGGATGTACCTGGGTGGAGGGATAACGGTTGTGGGATGGAAGAGAAGGAACTGTGGAAAGTTGTCCCTGTGGTCCCACAGTTCCCAGAGAACAAGGCTGGTCTCCCACAAAGCAGACATTACTGTTCCACAAAGCAGCAAACATGCCAGGGAGTGACTTAACACAGATCAATGCATCTTTTTCTGGCAGAACTCAAACTGAGGTCACAAGCTCCGATAAAGACCACATGTGCCTTTTCTAGTGAAATAGCAGTTTCAACCAGTCTACATCAGCAGAAATACTTCTGCCCTCTGAGGTAGGAGTGAAAGCACAATATTTCCAGTGGTACGCCTAAGGGAAGACAGATTTGGGATTACAGCCATCCTATTAACAAAAAATTGGCACCCTTCCCTGCACTGCCTTCTCCTTCCCTTACAGATGACTTTGTCCTTCCCCTCACCTTTCTGCACCCACCCTCCCCTTTCAGTGATTCAACTTGCCTCAGAAAATCGTGCCCATGCTATGGGTTATCTCCAGGTTGTTTACAAAGAAACCGAAGCTGTGGTGTCCTGTAACATACAATATGCTCATGCAACAACTTGCTGTTGCCAAATGGTGAGGTTTCTTTTGCTCCTCTGCTCTCTTGCCTGGTTGCCTTGTGCCTACTCCTGTTTGTCAAACCCTTCTGGTAGCCAGTTTAAATCACTGAAATTATCGAAATCTCTGCATTTCTTTTGGATTTGTTTTCTGCCATTTTCACGAGTTAGTTCAGCTTCTGCAGGGACCCATTTAAGTGACAAGTCAGGTGAGTGGACAGAGACCTTTTCTACAGGGCTGAGCAGTGACATTGACTGGCCCAGCCTTCTAAAAAATTATGTTGAAACAAAATGACTGCAAAACCTCATTTGCCAAGATGCTGAGCAACTGCTATTCTTTGCTGAAGCCACTTCTGTTCTGCTGCTGGTGCTTTGGGAGATACTTAATGCAGTGAATTCCCAGGCCTTGGCACTGAGGGCAGGCAGTTGTACTCACACCATTTACAGGGATCACAAAATGAAAAGCATCAGCAGAGATGACTTGTTTTTATAGAACTATATGCACACCTGGACATATGATGGCTTGGTGAATGGCTGATAAAAGATGTTGTGAAATAAAATGCAGACGAGTGTTTTCAGCTGAGGCACCTGGCAGAAATAATGTGTGTGATGTGGGAAATAAACAGCAACCCCTCAAATCATGTGCAGTAGAGGTGGTTGTCAGCTCATCGTTTGTTTTCATTCACAAAAGGATGAACAGTTAAATCTGAGCAGAGTAAAAGAAATTGGGATGAAAAGCTTAACATCTAGCCAGTCAAAAAATTCTGGTTTAACTATTTAGGAAAGGATCCATCTCTATAATGTGTATGTACCCAGGCAAATACAGTGGTCCTCCTGCAGTATGAACCTGTAAATATCTTAGATGTTTAAACGGTGGGTTGTTTAGTACCAGTTTTTCCCAACCTAAATTACAATCTACCTTCTTTCCTTTTGGACAGTTCAGTATCCCTGATCCCTTCACATGCATTTCTAGTTCAAATAAAGGTAGACAATAATGTCTTTGAGGTCACAAGCAGGGACATATATCTGGGATGAGATTGCACCTTGTTGCTTCCCGGAGGATCCAAGCAGGTAGTACCTTACGGGGCAGTCTGAGGAGGCTGCTCTGAGCAAGGTAGGGCTCTCTGCATCATGCTGTACCTGCCTCCAAGGAGCAAGAGCATCAAAAAGCCACAAAGAAGGTTTGTATCCCTGTCCTGCCCCATGTTGTTTGCCTCATTTATCCAAGACACAGCACAAACCCTTATTTTTAGATACTTTAAAATGCTGTATTTTAAAAAATGGTTTCATTCTATTTGATCTGTCATTTTAAAAATGAAACAGAGTTTTTCCAGTTCAGGAACATTTTGTTCTGTTTTTAAGCTCAGTGTTTTACTAAAACTGTTTGAGAAGACACATCAAAGAGAGATCCACAGACCTTGAGAGGAGATTCTTTGTGTGAAAATACTGGTTTTACCTGACACACCTGCAGTAAGTGAACAAAATTGTTCAGGTTGTATACAAGTAATCTCTATTGAAATCAGTCTTCTGGCCTGAACTGAATAATTACTAATCTAAAATACAGTAACTTCCATTTCTTTTGGTGGTTTTGCTGGTCAGCTGCATTACTTGATTTTGGCTTTTGCAACTGTGATGCTCCTATAGATAGAATTAGGCCTCCCTCACTTGCCATGGCATGAAGGGTGTTAAATATTTTCAACTTAAAGACTGTCAGCATTAGGAAAGTTTGCGGTTAATATGAGCATTTATTGCTCTTCACTAAAGACATTGTGTAATAAAGAAACCTATTTTCTTCAGATACTAATTAGACAGGTACATAATTAAACATCTTAAATAATGAAATAGATGCCCTGTAAGAGGATAAAAATATCTGGCCATAAATTAGTCATTCGTCCTATATTAATAAATAAGTTCTGTATGTCAGCTCACAAAGATTTCCTTTCTGTAATTTGACCACCAGTATGTGCATTGCAAACACATCAGACTCCCCATCTAGACACTGCTCAGTTGCGTTTCTTTGTGCTCCTGGATTACTGCACCTTACAGAGCTGGAGGGTTTTGTGTGTGTACTGAGTCTGATCTGATTGTTGTACGGACATCTCAACATGTGGACTTAAACGGAAGTGGCCCACTGCCATATACGTAGTGGAGACAGGGAGTGAAAAGGTAGATCGTGAGACAGAGCGTACTCTTTGGTAGGAAGGTTTAGGGAGAGGTAGGTTTGCGATATTTTCAACTACATCTGGGAATATAAACGCAACATTTGTAAGATTTAATTTCCACCTACCTGAAAGAATGACTGACTGGCTTCCTGGCAAGGGCTTTGTGCAGATGGGTAGGGTGGCTGCGTCTGTAGAGGGTGCGTATGGGGCCATGCAGCAAACCTTTCTGAGTGCTGACCTGTCTTGGTGTCAGTGGGGCCAGGATTTCATCCCCAAAGCCATCTGAGAAATCTCAGCGCTTGCCTGTCATAGATGCCTCGTGTTTTTGGGAAGCTAATCCCCATCACTGCTTCCTTCACCTTTGCAGAGTGAAGACCTGGTATGTAGCCTACCCAAATGAACTGCTGTGAGGACTCACTAACTGATGTTCATACAAGATGAGAAAGAGTTTATGCTCCAAAGGAGTATTAGTGGTTATTTTTAGCCAGGTTTCCTAAGAAAATTGACTCCTGTGATCCCACAGCCTGTGTTTGCCTTAGTGTTGTGCTCCCTTTAACAACTATTGAAATGTCCATTCTAAGCAAATTTTACAAAGCAGTAGAGGCTCTAAGACACTGTGGTCCTGTAACTTCTGTGAAAACAGGCAGGTAAGTAGAGGAAAGGCAAGAAAATTAGTGCTGCCACCAAAGGAAAACCTGCAATGAGAGCACAGCCAAGTAGAAGGCACTTAGGAAAGAGACCACAGCCACTGGAAAAGCTGTGAACAAAGCTCACAGTTTATCAAACAAAGAAGTCATGCAAAGTTTGTTAACACCCTTGCACAAGGTACTTGTTTAATTTGGTTAACTTAAATGATAGGGAAAGGGCAAATTGTTTTCGGAAGAAAAAAATCACCCCACTTCTCCACTGGCCTTTTGCCCTTTTCTAAAGCCTTGCTCAAACTAAATCTTTGTGAAGGTTCTGAAATATTTAGTTACTGCCTTTCCTTTTCTTCGCCTTTTTTACTCGCGTATTTCTGGACTGTGGCCAGAAAGGGAAACAAATTGCTGAATACAGCAAAAAAAACCCTGTTCTCAAGGTACTTTCATGCCATCTGAAAGCTAGAAATGCCGTAAATCTTGAGCTAACCTGCTCTTGAAACCTTGAAACTTGCTGACGGTGCACTTCCCTAGACTGTGCTACCAGGTATAACCGCTGACTGTTCTTATATTAGCAGGTCTCACCTTGCCAGGGCTGGCCAGCAGGTACCAAGGTAATAACTGTTGTTTGGTGTGGTACTGGACAGCTGTGCTAGCATTCAGTGCTGCTGCTTTGCAATGTGCAGTCCTAACATCAGCCAGGCTCTCTGCTATATAGTCTGCGCTCTGCTGTTGCCTCCATCTATTTTATCCCCTGGTGTCTTTCTTAGAGGAGAAGTGGCACTTGCCTGCATGCTCTCACAAATTCAGCTTTGGGGACAGGAGATGAACTTTTCCTCCTACTTTTCTGCATCCCATCTCAGAGCAAAGAGATGCAGCAGAGCAGAGCTGCTGTGTATGTAAAACAAGTGCAGGATTATGCCTGTGTTAGGGGCATGCTTGGAAGAGGGTTTTGTAATCTCATAGAGAGGCATGGAAGTTCCTGTGATGCTACTTTGTGTTGCAAACACTATCATCATGTCCTAGAGACAGGTCTTTCTTTCCGTCAGACAGCAGGATCAGGTGAACTAAGGTAGAAAGAATTGTTCAGCTTGTAATGCTTGTCCCCTCAGACTCTCCTATTCTTGCCAATTCTAGCAATGTGTCACGGTTTTATTAGATTACAGTGCTTGGTGATATCGTATTGCTTTTTTATCAGTGTTATGAAACTTACAAAGAATACTGCCTAAAGAGTCCTGTTCATTTATTCCTTCTGGTTGTTTGGTACATCTTTGTGTTACTTTGATTTAAATGTTCAAGATACAGGCTGTGCCTTTGCTAGGTTATTGTGATCCTCAGAATAACATATCCCTGATGACTGTCAGGATCTCAAAGAACTGCTGTTAACACAGATAATGAACAACGTTTTTATTAAAAGTCCTGCAGAATTTCTAGCCAACTTTCAAGATCATGTCAATAAAGGTAATTTAGATAAGTCTCAGAAAGGCAGTTTCCTCATACCCCAAATGGGCATATTTTCCATGGTTAACATAAACTGGATTATTGATTTCTGTTTTTCAGAGCATACAAACAAACCTAACAAAGGGAAAGGATGAATGTTTTTGCATCTATTTAATGAAAAATAGTAAATTATTACAGAGACCAGATTGATTCCAACCATATTTGCTAGGAAAATTTCTAGTTCTTTTGTTCTGGGTTTTATTCTTCTGGACAGTCAGCTTCATAAGAGATAGGCTGTGTAATCTTGCACAGATAACCTTGTACTCACACAAGAGCTCAGTTGATTTCCTGGACAACAACCTAGGGAAGTAAGTCCTGACATTTCTGCTGAGCACTTAGCAGACGCCTAAATGACTAAGCATAAACAAGGTAAGTATCACTCAGGTCTGTATCATGCATTCTTTTGGAGTGCCACTTGTTGATGTGAGTGTGTTAGCTGATCTCAGAGCAGCACGTGCACAAGAACGACTGCTCAGCAACCAGAGAATGGCTCTGGAAGAAAGGGTGAAAAATGCCACAGGAAACTATAGAGAGACATTTTCTCTCTTGAGTTGTGGAGGAGGCACAAACTGTTTATTACAGATGGTGGTTGGCAGAGAGAGAGAGAGAGAGAGAGAAGAAAGGGGTGTTCAGACACCTTGAGAAAGCCACTCGTGAGAAGTTGGCGTTTTGTTATTCCATTTTAGGTTGATTAATGTGTGTACCTTCACTGAGGCCGGTGTACCTTCTTTAGGCCCACAGCCCCTTCATAGGCTGGCTAAACATTTGATATTCTAGTATTTGAATAATTCTGTAACTGATGAGGCACTGTGCACACGGACACTTCCTAGCCCAAGTAACTAACTTTCTAGAGAGGCAGGCAAAGTACAGGGTGAGGGCACTTTATTTTCCCCACGTTAGAGATGAGGAATTGGACATAAAAGAAATTAATTGACTTTCCAAAAGTTACTAAGGAAGCCTGCGTCAGAGCCAGGAACTGGTTTCATGTTATGAATTAGTGATGCCAGTGAGGTCATACAGTGATGGGACATAGGCCGGTGAGTGAATGGGGATTTGTAGGTAGGGCATAAATCTAAACTACACTCATAACTATATAATTTCTGACCATAAATCAAAATTGCTTTCTTTCTGCCAAGGAAAGATGTATGTCTGTTTTTTTTTTTTTTTAGAGTATTTTACTAAATTTGGCTTGAAAGGTTACTTCTCACCTCTAAAGGATATATGTTAATATTAACAATCCAATTCTGTATCGCTTTGGGTTGAAATAATGCTGGGTGAATTACCTGAATTCAAGTGAACGCTCAAGCTCATGACAGTAAAATTTGCTACTCACTGCTGCTTGTCCCTGAACTTTCAGAGGAGAAACGTTCCAGGGGATGGAGAAGACAATGGAGATGTTCTCATCACATAGTATTCAGAGGCTGGACAAAAAAAAAACCCACATAAAAAAAAAGAAAACGAGAGCACTTGTGCCAGACATACTGCAAATTTTCACATAATTTCTGTAAATGAATTGCATTAGAAGACTCAGTCGTGTAAGTTATGCAAAATCAATATGCCGTCATCCGTGGATATGAGCACGTCTCAAGGACAGTTTCATTTCCACAGAGTGGGGTGACGGTAGTTGAAAAATGCATGGTGCGGTTGGAATTAACCCAGAAAAGCCTGTTGAACATAGAAACAGAAGAGAAGCCCAGTAGGTGAATAATTTACATAGGGGTAATCAAATCTAGGAGAACTAAATGTTGACGTTGAATGTTGACATGAATCTTCATGTAGCCTTTTTTTTTTTAACAGAATAACATCACAGTAATTAGAGGACCCTCACATACAAAATTGCTTTTACCAAGTTTTGGTGAGAAACTTGGGGTTTTGGTCTATTTCTTCCTGCAATCCCATTGCACTTGATTTCATTGTCAGTATGTTTCAGGGAAAATAGGTTTTCCAGGTGTTATACTGTATTCTGTGTGGTGGGGCCATCCTGATCTTGTGGTTTTGTTGAAAAACCACAACGTATTCAGATGAACTAAATTCTCATAGGCATAGCATGACAAGTGATCAGGGCTGGCTCATCCTCTGTTGTAAATATGTATCACTGTTCCTTGCTGCTCGCAGGGCAATACAAATTCTTACCGACAACAGAGGTGGAATACCTGGCACTTGCTCACCATTTGCATTTCCAGTCAGCATAACAACATCTTTTTGAATCTCAAAATCAAACAAATCTGCATTTTAACATACCACTCTCCTTTTATTTGTACAAAGCCTTTTTTTGATTTCTCCTGAAAAAAAATAATCCAACACCCCAACAACCCTTGCTTGAAAATATCTTAAATAACATTGGATCTATTTACTGGAGTGTTATGTGGGAGCATTGAGATTTATTGCAATTTCATTCCTGTGATTTCTTAAAAGAAAACAAGGGAAACAGAAAACATGACATGGGAGAGTATGAGGTTCTGGCAGTTTGGCATCTCTTTCATACTATCATGGAAAGCAACTATGAGGCCAAATATTTTATTATAAAGCAGAGGCAAAAAAAGATATTGGATGGAAATGGTAAGGCAGGTTTATGATGGAAAGGAATTTGGTACATTTATAAGTTTAAGTATGTTTGAATAAAGGAACCTGGAGTTTGTATGTCAGGAATTTGGTTAGAAGCAGCAAAGAAAATGGCAATGTTCTTGATCTTTTTGCCTCATCTGGTCCACTAAGGGAGTTTTTCAAGGAAAATGAGGACCCAACATATGCTAGTAAATCTTTGATCTCAGTGAATAATTGCCAGCTTTGTGAAAATGGGGGTGACAGCATTTTGTACAGTCATGATGCTGTTTCTCTGCAGTCCCTTGCTGCTGTATACACCAGAGGCTGAGCACAGCACCACCAGTCCCCTTCCACACCCACTGCCTGACTCCATGAGTTAAAGCTCAGAGAACTTGCACTTGCATCCACTTCACATTTCTGACTGCTGCCCTCTACCCTGGTGCAGGCTGGGGTTACGCACGTCTTATCATGCTGTGGACAGCGGAGTAGCCCCCCTGTTCAGCAAGTTCAGTATCTTTGCTTTCCATTCCTTTCACCTTTTTGGCGTGGTATAAAGTTGAGGAGGATTCAAGCCTTCTACATGTTGATGTTTACTGATTTAGAATGGACAAGATTGAACCTGAAGTTCAGACTCTAAAGTCCAGGTGAAACAATAAACAATAACCAAGCCCTGAAGCATTTGAGAGAGGTTCAAATACTGATCAAGACATACAGAGAAATGAGTGAAAGGAGTTATTCCTCAGGTCCATGTGGGTGGCTCACAGAACTACCACACAATTTTTCCAAGATGAGCAGAATCACAGGCAGGACCTGCCAATCCAATTCAGCAGTCCAGCTATGCCCGTACCCCTTTATGGTCAGTGGCTAGTACCACTGTCGTTGGTGCTAGCTAGGGCTGGGAGGGTCTCCTATACAAACAAAGCTTTCTCATAGGAGAAATTCCTTCCTACCTCTATCCCTATCAGTCTAGCCTATGTCCTCAACCAAGAGTGATTTTCTCCTTTTTTCCTAATTCTACTAATTGTAATTGGAGAAGCTGGCACTATTCAGACAAGTCTTGGATCTTTTAAAAATCAGTAAACTACTGTCCTCCAAGATGTATTTGACAGTTGTCTTCTGATACAGTGCCTGTTTTTGTTACGGTGAAGGATTAATGCACAATTTATATTTCCCTATATCCTTTGTTGTTGTATGTTTTTATATGGTGTCATTTCTTTTTAATTTCTTCCCTGAATTAAACCTCTCTCATATTTTCTACTACTTGCTTTATACAGCTTTTTATCCACTTTAAACAGTCTTACTGATACAGCAAAGCACTGACAACATTGCAGAAGACTCCTGTGAGAGCTCATCTGAAATACCTCATGTAACTTCTGGTTGGGAAGTGATAGACTCTTGCACAGGTGATTGAGGAAAGGGAAGATTATCACGTGAGAGAAAAATAGAAGATCCTGACTTGTTTAGCTCCACAAACTGAAGGCTGAGAGAGGACATAACTGCTTTCTGTGCATCAAGGGGTTAAAGAAGAAAAGAACTTTTTATGCAAAGGCTGATGTTGACATAAGAACTGCATGGGTATAGGCTTGCTATGGATCTATTAGGCCTTGGAGTTATGAAAATGTCCCTAATGGTTACAGCAGTGAGGTTCTGCAACAGTCTTCCCATCAGAGTAGGGAAGGACTAACTGCTTCCAGGATGGAATTTGGTAGTTTTATGGAGGAAGAAAGCATGACGTGGTGCCTGAGGTAGTAAAGGACCAAAGTCAGTGAATTCAGACGTTAATTCCAGTTTCTCTGTCTGGGGGTCCCAGGTCCAGACTGTAAGTTAACATTTCTAGGAAATACTTCAGTGTTTTGTCTCCCATTATGTCCCACAGAGAGTGGAGAACAATCCAGCTTAGTCAAAAGTAGCTACCAACATTTGGTCAGTCTCCACTAACTGTAATGAATAGACACCTACATTTGGGGACCTCAATTTAGATGTTAGCAATGGAATCTCATTCTACTCTGAGTTAATTATTTGCATAACCCACAGGGGCTCGACTCTGCTGCCTAAGGAAAAGTGTCTTGTCGCATCTGAGAGGCCAGTAAGAAATCTGCAGGGACAGGCAGATATAGCAAAGGACCTGCAGAAAACCTGCTCTCTTTTGAAGGAGTAGCCAGGGGCTCAGCAGACATGTGGGCATCTCAGAAAGCACAAGGTGCCTATATTTAGGCAACTAAATTGGACCCCAGATAGGGGAGATCAATGAATCGGTAGTCATAACCTTGATAGCATTCGCTCCTCTCCTCTCCTTGTCTCCTGTCTTTTTCTGATTTTCTATTGTATTTGTCTTACTTGGCTACAGCAGTTACACACTACAGAACAGACTCCAGAATCTTGAAAAGCAAACAGAATTGTGCATATTTAAACTAAAAAGCAACCAACTAAGAGGATAACTTTCCTTCTCAAGTAAAGGCTTCCATGTGCAATGGGCACGTGAATTCTCTCTGTACAGCCCCAATCCTTCTGCTGATTTTTCACTAATGTTCTCAGCACAGTAAATGGAGCATTTTAAGATTTACTACCAGGCTTCTCAATGATGCCAGTTAGTTTCTTCTTAGCCAGCAGAAGTCTTTTCATAATGTAGGGCAAGAAAGAACTTTAAGGAAGGGCAAACAGCACCAAAAGGTAAAGCACTGGTTTGCCGCAGGATCCCGGTTGCCAACCATTATTAATATGCTCATTTCTGGATTTGTCTTTGGGGCTTTCGTTGCACAGTGACATTAAAAGTCTTGGCAGATGTTAAAAGTAAACACATTCTGCGGTGTTTGTTGCCTCTCTGTAGGGAAGGAAGGTGTGACTGATCACCGCCTTGCAACCCCTTGATAAAAACGATCAGTGTTACCAAGGCACGCAGAAGGAAAGAAACCCAAGCCAGACTGTAGCGAGGGCTTCTGGAGGGAGTAAGAAGGGAAGGAGAATGAGACGGAAGATTTAAGAAGAGACAAGAGTTTATGCAAAAATGAGCTGTGAATAACATCCTGGCAGTACAACCCCTCCAGAGATAACTTGCCACCTGCATTTCTCTAACAGGCACCTCCAAGTCAGTGAGAAAAATGGAGCAGCTTTTGAACAAAAAGGGAAGGTGAAGAAAGAAAAATCAGACTAAGTGCTCTTTAATTCTAGCCACGTTAAACTCTAAATGCTGCCAAAAAGCCAGTAATAAAATTTAATTCTTTCTGAGGACATGACGATCAGTCATTCAACCAAGAATCAAAGTCTCCTGGGAGTGTTTCTTCCATCGTGGGGCTTGAGTAGACTTGACCCTCTCAGCATTTCATATTTCATAATTGAACTCAATGTGCCTCACACTTTTAACATCTTCCTAGATTAAAAAAGAGCATTAATCACTCTCGCCTCAGAGCAGCGCTGAAGAGGGAAGTAGGACACCAGGCGAACTTTCAGAGAGGCCTGGGGGATTAAGGTGATCGGTGTCTCGGTGCATGTGTTAGTATGTGTTTGTGTCTGTGTCACAAACAAACAAAAAACTCCCTGCAGGTGTGTTACAGACCCTGATATATTGCTGCAATATATATGATCTACCACCACCTTAATAGTTTCACTCCAGAGATGGTGGCATACAATTGAGCACCATGCTTCTGCGGCTTATCTCTGGAGAAGTAAAAAAACCCAAAAAACCCTTTTTAGCTGGGTGCTTCGTTATGATTTATACATTTTTTTTTTTTTTTGAATAGCTGGGGTTTATCTTCTTTAGCTGCAGGAACTTAGAGCAAACTATAAATGAAAACATCAACCCAGAGCCTGCACTAATGCCTGACACAAACATGTCACTCGATATTTAAGTATTTATTTATTCATTTATGTTTTTGTAGTCTTTTCTTAGACTCAGAACCTTTGTATTTATTATAATAATGGTGACAAAATGTGCGAACAGGGCGGAGGGGGAAGAATGAACATAAATACAAGCAAAAAAAAAGCAGAGACACCAGAGATGGAGGAACGGTCCTTGCAGAGTTGGGGCGGTCGCTCCTTCTCTTTGTTTTTGCTTTAACTGAGGAAAACAACCTGTTCTAGTGGAAGATGTCCTTGCCCATGGCAGAGGGTTGGAACTAGATGACCTTTAGGGTCCTTTCCAGCCTAAACCTTTCTATGATTCTGTGATTCTGTGAAAACCCAGCTGGGGAGAGGGCTGTCCCCCCGATCTGGGGCTAGCAAGACCTACAGGGCATTTTGGGGCCTGGTCAGGAGGAAAGGCTGAGGGAGAGCCGGGCCAGAGGAGCCTGAGGGGCCCTGGGGTACCCAGAGCCATCTGAGGGGAGCGAGGCTGTGTCCTGCAGACCGTGGTGAGGCTGAGGCCCAGGAGGGACCCGGGGGGCCAGGGACTTGCCCCATGCCCCGTGGCGGGGTGGTCCTGCCACCAGCACAGCTACAAATTGCCGTGGCTATGGGCCCGCAGAGAGTGGGGAGGTGTTTGGGAGGGGGGTCCCCTTCCGCTTGGTCAATCCACAGGGAGAGCATGGGGCTGGGGGGAGCGGTGGAGTGAGAAGGGGACAAAAGCAGTGGCCCAGGGCTGACTGCCAGAGAGGGGTGCCTGGCTGAAATCCTTCACAGCGCCAGGACACAAAACCTCCTAAATCTTCATCTGAAAGTCATTAGAAATCTGTCGGAGGGGTCAGGCGCAGATTGCCAGGGGAGGAGACTCAAAAGCCCTCTAGGCTCCACAATACCTGAAATGAACTGGAAGGGATGGGGTGGGGCTGGGAAGCAGATTTCCTGCCATAACTAAAGGCCTCTTTCAGCCTGCTTTGCAACAGTTTTACGATGTGTTAGAATTTACATTCACGTGTTGTTAACCATTCTTTGGCACAATGCAACGTTTTATCTGTCTGACCTCAACCTTTGCCATATGCTGGTGCAAACTGTTCAACTTGAGCCCGGGCACGTTTAAGAAAAGGAGGAAGAAAAGAAGAGCAGGGAGGAAAGGAGGGTCCAAAAAGCACATTGCTGGGTAGGCTCTGTTGTTGCTCTTGATAGCTGCCTTCCTCTCCGTTTTCCATGGAAACGTTTTGAAAGCCAATTCCAAAAAGAGAAAAAAAAAAAAAAAAAGAAAAGATCCATGCTGATAAATGAGTAGTGGCTCAGAACATGCCAGCTCTTCACTAATTGTCCACTTTACATATGCTCCTTCATGTCTGGCAATTCTTTTTATATTGTGGAGAGACAGCAATGAAACTTCATTATACTGCGTTAAGGAGAGGCGTATGGAATGCATTTGAAATTGATCAGAATGAGTTTTATAAGGTTTTTGTTTATCTTATCCTAATTTTCCGATTGCTTTCTCAGGCCAGTTTGTTTGAAAGAATAAGAAACGCGGATTACGGAAAGACAGTGATAATTTTCTGAGACAACCTGGTAATTCATAATGAAAGGCTCTATTTTGTGCTTTTGAAGATGTGCCTGGCTAACTTGCAAATTCCACCCTGTTTCTCTTAGGGACCTACACCGTGACATTGCCCCAGTCTTGCTATTCGATTCCTCTGAAACTATGGTTATGAACCTGTCTCTGTATTTTGCCTCCAGTATCTAGATGTGGTTAGGTGCTTCTCACCTTGTGTGTTGGGCGGACTAAGCAATCCAGAGTGCATTTCCTAGTATCTTGTGTGATGGCTTTTCGTGGAATTATGGTTATTTCTGTACTGAGAAACATCAGTTTTCCTTCATCCCACAGATGCCTCTGGAGTCTAGTAAGAATGATGGCAATGAGGAACCCTGGCTTCAGCTCAGCCTCCTAAATGGTCTTGGACTAGTTCCTAAGGAGGATGTCCACAAAGATGCTGTAATGTTGTCATGTTCAGCAGCAGGGGGGCTTTGGGATCAACAAAGCTTGAGTAGCCTCTGTTCAGCTGTGAAGCCCATACCTGAAGAAGGTGCTTTAGCACATACATGGAGTTGTTTATGAGAAGGCTTTGAATGCTTAAGGATATTAGGTTATTTAGGGGTTAGGCAAGTCCTTGGTGAATCAACCGGTAGCACTTACATTCCTGGAAGGCCCCTGATCCCTTTTGTAAATCTCACCATTTCTTTGTAGGCCTCCCTCTGTAAAGCCATGGTGGCCTTGAGGGGCATTCAGGTAAGAGAACTCTCATGGCTAGATAAAGCTCATATAATCATTGTAATAATGAATCCCCAAATGAAGAACCTAATTATTTATGTTAGAGTTGTAAGCTGATACAGCCTATCAGTAATCCCTATGCTGGACCAATCATTGTTGCAGCCTCTTGCCAGTATATATTGCTGCATTTCACGGTATGTGGCATGTCTCTCATGGAAATAAAAGTCATTGCTGCTTTCTGTGAAACTCTGCCAACCCATCTCTCATTTTTATAAGTAATTTCCATTCTGTTATGGTCTATTACACAAGATGTTTTGAAAGAGTGGGAAAGAGTTAAGTAAAATGAAGACCATTATCAATATTTTATTTGTCACAGCTGAAAAACTACTTTTATAGGTCAGTTCATTGCAATCCATTCATTGATTTCAGTACTTAAAGCCCTTCAGGGAGTGTCTAAAATCCACTGATGTTTTGGAGTGCTAAGTTTTGTGTTTGGATTTCTGATAAAACTGAAAGATATGTCAAAACCATGTAACAGACTCTGAATCTGATTTACCACTGTATGCTTCCAACCTCTGCTGGTGTTAACTCCAGTGGCTTCGTTAGAGTGGAGCTGCATGGTATTGATTTAATTCTTATGTCGATGTGACCCTCCAGAGACATACTTCCCTGCTCTTATTCCCACGGACTTCAGTTCAGGAACATAATCAGGATCATAATTAGGAATGATGACCTGATTCAGTCAGGCATAGAAATACAAGCCAGTCTTGAAGTTTCTCAGTAATGCTACTGACTGTAGTGGGGCTACTTTCTTCCTTAAAGTCAAATCTGTGCTTACACTGATTGCAGACGGTAATCTATGTTTTTGGGTTTGCTCTTGAATCCTGTGAAAGTGGAAGTCTTTTGGCTGGCTATAACAAGCTTTGGAGCAGGTCCATAAATAGAAGAAACTTGGTAAGAGATTTAAGGAGGCTCAGGAGCTAAACTGCAGTTGTTCCTTGATCTCTGTCTATGCAATCCCATTCGATTCAATTAACTTTTATGTTTGTAACTGGAATGGATGGAATTTGATCAAAGTCGCTTTCAGAATACATTCATGGCATTGTCTACAAAACTATTACTTTCAGAAAGCAAAGCAGGATAATGCATTTCTTTCTGCAGAGTGTGTTGCCTATTCCAGCTGCCATTTAAATATCTGGTGCCTCAAAAAGCATACCCAGCAGGGTTCAAATGTTTTTGTTTATGTGTATTTTTCAGGCAAAAACTTGCCAAACTCCAGTATTGGTTGCAGGCTTCTGGGGAGACAACTTGACTTGGAATTAAATACCCTGGAAATGGACTGGATCCAAGAATGAGTAAAATCAGTAGCTGAGGTGCAAACACCTAATAATAACCATTATTCAATAATTCGATGTAAAAATAATAAGGGAAAATTACTCATCACATTAAAATGTGATTTTTCTAGCGGCATTAAGAGATTTTAAAACCAGACAAAATATCAAAAGTTGAGTATCAAAGTATCCATGATCAATATTTATACCCAAGTCAAAGTGAAGAGAACGGAGACAACAAAATTTAGAAATGCATGTATTATAATCTGATTTGAACAGTCAACACTGTTAAAAAGCCTAACTGTTTACTATAAGATTACTTTCTGATTCAACATTGCCACACAGAGCTGCATCTGTTACTGTTCATTTGAATACAAAAATTATCTCTAATCTAATTAAAAATAGAATAAAAGCAGGAGCTTGATGTCCTTTGGAAGTCCTCAAACTTATTAAAGCTAAAAAAAGTAATTCAAGAAATTTAAAGAATTAATTGAATTAATTATTCAGGGGCTAGATTCTGGCTAGTGAGCTCCAGTTGCAAAGATAACCATGAGGAATAAGAATTCTAATGCAACACTAACAGTGTTGTTATTGCTTGGTGGTGTGTAATAAGTACCTGTGATATACCTAAGTTACATTTGAAACAGCTAATTTGACCTATGTTGCCTTTGAAACAGGTAATTTGAGTTGGGCTAGCTGCAGCAACACTGGCCTCAGTGTGGGTCGATTCATTGTTCTTATATTGCAGGGGACTAACTTCCGCAGTTAGACTGCTAGCACTTCAGACTAGCTTAGATCTACAGATACTCTCCCTAAGGAGTAAGTGAGTCAGCGATAGGAAGAGAACGCAAATTCAGGTAGGCTGATTTGTGTCTTGCCTAGTCCCACCTTCCTTCCCTTGCAGTTCTTTAAACTGTGACCTGAAAAGGGCTTGTATCAGAATTTCCTCTCCAACATAGTAAAAACATTATTTCTCTTAACTACAGTAGATTGCCTCTAAAAAATTAATCCAGAATCCTAGCAATAACTTTTTTTTTTTTTTTTTTTTTTTCCATGTAGTAATCCTTTGCTTGGAAAAGCCTCAGCTCCACAAAAGTGATCCTGAAATATTTTTGTTCCTGAAAGCTATGAAAACAAACACAGGCATATACCAGAGTGAGAACTTTTGAGTGTTACATCTTAGGATCAGTGACTTAGGATCAGGTAGAAAAGTAGTAGTCTTAAGTATTTATGTAACATTTTATGTTCATATTAAAAGTCTCCACTTTCTACAAGTTAGAGAGGACACTGGTTTGTCTTCTTAATGTGGAGATAAGCAAACCTGGATTAATAAATGTCATATTTGTTTCTGGTCATGTAGTAAATCTTGCTGAATTGCTTTGCATATTTCAGGTGAGGTTCATCTCACCTAGCTTTAGCTGTTCAAAAAAATCCCAAAAGGCAGCTAGCATAAAGTAGCCATCTAGGATTTGCTTTTAGTTAATGAAAAACAATAGAATTCTCCAATTTGCGGTGTATTCTGTCCTGATAGAAGTATATACAAGAAATGGGGTAAGTAGCCTTTGATGAGGACTAAGAAATGTCTCTTTTCAGTGACTGTGGAGGGAGGAAGCCCAGCAAGTGACTGTCTTACACCAGATGCCTCATTCTTTGGCAGCTAAAGTTGGTTGAGGTAAAGTTCTCCCTCTGCGGTGCTGTTGCATGTCTGTGAAAGGGAAAAGCACTCTGGTGGTTTGAGTAGGTCAGATGTAGATGGGCCGATGTAGATTTGGTAAGGTGAATGCTGTTTGCAACATCTCTGGCATTCCACTTTATTTCTTACTGTCCTTGTAAGGAATGGTTGTGGTGCACTACAGCAATTTCTTGTTCGGCAGCCATGTGTCATGTCTGGATGCCATATCAGAAGTGGGGTCAGTGGGGGGTTGGCTGCTAAGCAGAGCTTTGAGCCTGTAAGTACATTCTTGGATGGCTGTAAGGCACTCTACTGTCACAAGCAAGGAAGTGTGGTATGCCATCCTGCTTGCCAAAGGTAGGTGCTTGCAGGATCTCTGAGAGAAGTCATTTGAAGGAGTGAAGTGGGACATACTGTAGATGTGGCTGCTCTGCAAATCTCTTCCGCTTCAAAAATGTTGAGCACCTTGACCTAATTCCCCAGATAAATTATTTATCATTAATATTAGATTGCCCTTTTGGAAAGAGTCAGAGCAGACAGATTTGATATTACAGGGGCAGCTTTCACAGAATTTAGGTCCAATTGTTTAAATATATGGCATAGGAATCATCTTACCTGCCTCTAGAAGTCTGCAGTTTAAATGATGTCTATTTCTGAGCTAGTCACCTTTGGCTCCTGTTATAGTCAGCAGAAAGAAACTAGCACTGCCAAAGGGCATGTCTTCAACACCTGCTGTATGAGAGTCGACTCACCCAACTGAAAGTACTTAACTCTTCCCACTGACTAGGCTAGCCTGGAGCAGTGAGCTCAGACTAGACACCTTGGTTTTAGACATTCAGCATTAGGTGGGACGAATCCTGTTGTTAGCATGCTGTTTAAAAAAACCTACGATTTCAAAATTACAGATAATATTAATGGAAAAGTTGCTGCTGTGATCTTCCAACCTCATGGAACTACTCACATGAGTAAAAACCATGTGAATGTTTGACTGTTGACAGGATCTAAGCCACACTTACTGCTGTTTAATTAAAAAGAAAAGTCTGTATTGATTTTAACTGGTATCATGTTAGGATGCCAATATAGATCCTTCTTCAGTATAATCCCTTGTGTACTAGGATGAGTTTTCTAGTTTGGCATTGTTACTTTCCATCTCAGAGCACATACAGGAATATCTAGAAGTCTACATTGCAGCCATGGAGTGCAGCTTTGGACAGAAGGTGGCTTACAGTAGCTGCGTGGCGTACTGTGGCAGATACTCTCCGTAGCTGAGGGCTACACGGCTACAGGCTTCTGTGGCTGAAATGCAAGGTCTGCTTCAATCCGCAGGATGTAGTTCCTCACCTGCGCTTCTGGCAGCATACAGCTGCCACTACCCTATTGCTGCCTGCTCCTCTCCCCTCTCCAGCAGCCCCTCTGGCTCCTGCTGCTCTGCAGACAGCAGGCCGGGGTATCAGAGGTGGCTTCAGGTGCTGAGGGCTGCGATGTGCGTATGAAGAAGAAATGGTGAGAACTATCTGTCCCAAACAGCCTCTCCCTTGTCCCTGACACTTCTTGGACTCCTGTTGCTTCTGCTGCTGCCTGAGGTTCAACTGCCACCAATAGTTACTTTGAGTGGCCAGAGGAACATGCAAGAAACTGAGGAGCGGAAAATACAGAAAGATGCGGAAGCAGAAGACTAGAAGGCTTGTTACCCACCCACAGCACACCTCCCACTCACACATCGAGTGTAAGTATCTCTCGATGTCCTTTGTATGCCGCCGAGTGCACAAGTGCATTTGCTCCAGTGGTCATCCTGTTCTTGTCATCTCTTTCATGAGGAGTGGCAGAATACAATGCAGAAAGGAAATTGTTTTGCCGTTCTGGGATTTCGGGGCATATGTCTCCCTTCTTTCACCTCCTGATGTCCTTCAGGGAGTGCAGGGAAATTAACCCTATTCACAATGTGACTGCATATAATTAGAATTCTCATCCACTCTTAATAGCCACTGGTATCAATCAAAGGCTTGATTTCCAGCTCTGTTGCACAGCACAGTGAAGAGGAAAAGAGCTGAAGGTGCTAAGCTTGTTGGCAGAATGTAAGTGGCATGGGAGGAGCTGCTGTGCTGACTCTGAGAGCAGACTGAAGAAGTCCCAGCTATGCTTGGCATGCCCCAGGGTGCTGTGTGGTCTTGAAAAGGGGGTCAGAGGAGTGCGAGTGGGGCTTTTAAGAGCATTTTATTGGGCACTAGGGGCAGATCAGGGATGGATTTGTAATCTGTTGTCATGGTTCAGCTGACAGATGGCAACTGGTGAGCAGTGGTATTTCAAATGCTTCATGGGATTGAATCCTGTACTAGCTACTATAACCTGATGGTAAGCTCATGAAAGTGTCCCTGTGCAAAGAAACTGTGCTAGATAAAAACTAAATCAATTTGAAAACTGATTTTAATTATAGTTGTGCAAATTTCATGAGCAAGCACACAATCTCCTTGGCAGTAAGGAGAGAGATGCCATTAGTGGTGTGTAAGACTGGTCCGTGCTCTCTAGACCAGGCTAGCACACACTGAAAAGAGCATCAGAGACAAGGTAATTGCTATAACATAAAGGTAAAAAGTCCCTTTATATGAAGATGGTACATGTTAATCTGTCTCTTGTTAACAGGATCTGACCGATGACGAAGCTGTAATTCAGACCTCAAAACCGGGAAAAACCCACACAATAGTGCTCTATAAGGTACAGGAACAGCGGATTAACAGGGTAAGGAAGCCTGCCAGATTTTCATGCTATCCTAAGCTCCACCTTCCTGTTAGGCAGTCTTCTCTTGACAGTGCAACAAGTGTCACCTTCACGAGCTCGCCGCACGCTGACACATTGGATCTGCGACCTTGTGTTTCAGCCCTGCACTCACGTAGTGGCTGAACCGACCCCTGCAGCCAGGGATCAGATGGAAAGCCATTAGGGGTGATTCCTCACCAGCACAATGTCCAGACTCATGTCACTGCTGCTTTGAGTCATCCCGGGAGCAATCATCCATGAATTGATTTTATGGCAATGCTGACACTTGCCTTCGTTCTTTCGGTGCTGGAGAGAATTGCTCTTAACCATGCCCCCTGCCGCCTCGGGATATAATCTCAGGAGCATAGTTTAGGGGCACGGCCAGCTTCAAGGAGCATTACTTTGCTTCAGTGAATTTTTATGTGTTTTCTTTTCCCTGCAGGACTTTTTCTGCTAAGGGGGATATTTGGATCAGTGAATGGACTTTTTTTCTTTTTCTTCTTAGCAAAGCAACAGTCAGAAAGTCTATGTCTGTGTGCTGTTGTCTAACATACAAATGTTTGCCCAGTTTGCTACTGGGTAGCATCCTGGGCATATATTTTAGCTTGCAGCTTGGTGGTAATATCCTCCATTAAAAAACAGCTTCACAAACAAATGCACATATCAAAATAAATTCATCAATACAACAGCAGTTTGAAGCCCACATTTGCCAAATCCACAATCTTGGGAATACATTTTAAGGATAAAGCTTCAGTAAGATTATTTATGCAAAGAAAAAGTTTTTTTTTAGTCAGGACCAAAATAAGATTTTTTTCATAAGTCAGAAATCCTTTGAAGTACTTTCATATTTTTTTTCTGTAATTCTCATTAACTTAATTAATTGTTGCTCTCTTTTGAAATTAAGGAGAACAAATTGTTCTCCTGGTACTGAAGGGCACAAGAAAATAATTGCAAGAAGTCTGTTTGTACCTGAGTTTTTATTATATTTCTCTTGAATGGAATCTCAGGAAAAAGGGAGGCAAATTGTTCACAGAAAAAAAACCCAAACCAGCAGTACACTAAAGCAAGAAATGTATTTTATGGTGATTTCTTGTGGATGCATATAGCTTTGCAATGTTCTGATAATGGAAACAACTTGTTTTAGAAACAGTATAAAGGTTGCTAATTTCCAAATAATAGGAAATGGTCTGCTTGACGGGTTTTTGTTTTTGGTATTTACACTGCATATACAGTAGCAAAATAGCAGGAGCAGAGGCAAAGCCGGGCAGGCAGGGCAGGCTCTCCAACAGCTGCGGCAGACTCCTGCTGTACTGCTGCCAAAGCTGCTGCAATGGAACAGCTACAAGGACATGGGTTTTTGGGGGGGTCTTGTTACATGATTAGACCTCTCCCTTTGGGGTGGGAAATGGAGAGGATCTTTTTTTTTTTGAGAGGAAAATGAAGGCACCACCTACATGGGCTGACATGGGTGTGTTTTCCATCTTTTTCTATTCCATGAACACATATCTCTGGAAAACAAGCACGATTTGGAAAGGTAACCTGGCTGGGGAGTTTGCAGAGCTACATTTCTGCCAAACTGTTTTTCATTCTCCTGTTAAATTTCATGCATCTGAAACATGGCTAGGGAGCTTTTGCTTACTTTTCGCTGTTGTATAAGGCAAATGGAGTTGAAGCTTTGTGGATTAATAAAACGGGAGGTGGCTTCCTGCCTTCTGTTGGTGGGAGATAAAGTTGCCTTCTCACCTTGCAAATCTTTTTGAATCAGTCCATTAAGTTAGGTATTAGAAGAAAGAGTTGGTGAAGTGGGTGGAGAGAAAAGAGTTTCTGGAACACAGTGCACACATTATGCTTACTGATTGTTGATCTTATGAGCGTATTGGTCATATTGCACTGGCAATACTTGGGATGAAGAGCAATGATGGACTATTTAGGCAGCTGGAGCTGATTTTTGGGAAGAGTGGTTAGCCTGGATCCTATTTAGTTGGAGAATGACCTGGAATTGGGATGGGAAAGCATGAAGACAACCACCCATGCGTAGCCTCTTTACAAGATATGAGGGTTGAAGAAAGGCTGTTATATCTGCTGCCTTTGCCAGCTCGTTTCTTCCCCTGTCTACATGGGAAAGCTGTTAGGAGGCAAAGAGGGACTGTTTCCCTGTTGATACTTAGTAAGAATATGTGATGCTCAATGCATAGTAAGAATATGTGATGGCAGTGTAAGTCACAGAAAAACTTCACAGATTTTAATAGAAGATGAACGATCCTGTGATAGTCTGTAGAGATAAGGTCATGTTTTCAGTCTTTTGAGTTTTCTGCTGACTGCCTTAGCAGTGACATGTTTTTCTAAAAACTTTTAGAAAGGTTAGCACAGTCCCTTGAGAATCCTACAAACTTCTAGACTGATAACAACAGAAGATCTTCAAACGTACTGTCTTTTGGGATTTTATACCCACTAAATTCTAGAAGGCTTTACATGTGGCCAAATCTGCAAATATATAGAAAGTAAAAGGTGGGACTTGCAAACCCAAAGAATGTGGATAGCAGGAACATGTAAAACTTCCCTCAGTGTCTAGTTGAGTACCATCTGCTCAAGGAAGGCTAGAAAGCTACATGGTCAAGGAAGGCTTAAAAGGATTGAAGAACAATAAAAAAACGTTAAAGGAGAGTTACAAAGCACCCGTGAGAAAAAGAGGAGAACTGAGACGCCTGTGAAGTGCTGCAGAGCTTCCTTTCTCGTTTGGCTTCTACATCATGTCACATGTGGGCTTTTAGGCTCTGTGGAGCAAAGGCCAGCCATCTCACATACTGTTCACAAGGAATGACATACTGCCTCGTGCATGCAAATACGCATACGAATCTTATTATCATTCCTGATATTATTATTTTGAATATTCAGTGTATTGTGGGTGAGAATAAGTAATTAAAATAATATTTAAATGTAGATTTTATTTGCACAGATACTGAAAAATATCTCTCTTTAGCAAAGCCTTTTGCTATTGCTCTTTGTACCCTGGGGAGACTTCAGATGCCTGATCATTTCCCTTGGCTCCCCAGCTCTGGGGAAATCATATCTTTTTGTTGGTTCCCTTGGCTTCCCAGGCAATGCAAAGAGCTGGCTCAACGTGGGACCTAAATGACAATTCATTGCCAGGAGGGAAGTAATTTTCAGGCCTCCTCCCCTTCTTCTTGCCATGAATATAATAATACACTTTGGAAACATTACTGGAGTAATCTAAAAACAATAACGCTGTCAAAAATCAGAAAATGCCTAATAGAACTGGCCATTCACATAGCTTAGCTATAATGTTTAGAATCACTGTACATCGTATTTCATTTTTCACTGACATCCTGTTGGATTTTTCCCCAGTGAGAAGTCATCTTTGCACTAAACCATCCTAAGAGCACTGTAGGTTGGACATTGTTGTTTTTCTTCTCCTTCCTCCCTGTCCCTCCCCTTTTTTTCTTTCCTTTTTTTTTGTTGTTTTTTTTGTTTTTTTTTTTTTTTCAGAAAGCTACTTCATGTTGCAAAGATCATCAGATGAAATGAATGCAGCCCAGCTGGGATTTGCTGGAAATGTGTTCAGCTTGGCAACACCTCTCACAGAGTGGTTGGGTCCCTAAAAGCTTTGTTTAAAATGATGAAACGAAAACAAAGGAGACATAATTAGCTGGTGTGTAATAATAGAAAAGGCTTGTATCCAGCTACTGTAAAAGTCATTTAATGAAGGGTAATCTGGACATAAGCCCGCACACTATAGCTATAAAATATTTAAGCTTTTTAATGAGAAGGAAAATGGAGAGAAGGGTTTGCTAACATGATTAGGAAAAATGCCTTTCATAATCATTTTTACAGGGGATTGCAATTCCTAAACTGAGGTTTGTAGCCTTCTTGAAGCCAAAGCAGCAATAAAACTTTTATACCGCACCAGCACTTAAAAGCTACATACATCACATTGGTTTTATATGTCTGAGTGGGAACATCAGCGTACTGCTTTTTATGTCTGCAAAGGGCTACGATGGCTATTGAGTAGCATCTCCAGTTTTTTCCACTTACCTCAGATTGTAGAGTGCTTGTGGATGAGAAATCATTAATCTTAAACCGCAGTAAAAGTTGCTTTCAGTTCTTTCTCATCTCCCCCTCCTTGTTCTGTTTTTCCTCTCTATGTTCCTTCTCCTCCCTTTCTTTCTCCTTCCTGGAAAACTCCCTTTTCCCATACTCCCTGTACCCACCATTATTGGAACCAAAAGAGATGCTGCTTGGTCTGAGGTGGACCAGTTGCCCTGATGTGATGAATACACACTGTTATTTCTAGTCCCTTCACAGGTTACTAGGCAAAATGCAGGAATCAGCTGGGGATTTTCCATGATGGGACAATCATAAATGATGTAATAAAACCTTAGTGTACCCCTGTGAAATATTTAGAAGTGGGATCCAATATGATTATGGTATTTACCTCACCTGAGTGCAGATGTGTCTTGAGGTTTTGTTACCTATGCCTGGGAGGGAGGGATAATCCTGTCTTCCTGCAGGGAACACCTCCTCTCTAATCAAAGGAGAAAGGTGGACTCCTGAGAAAGGTGGACACCTCTGAAAATCTCCTCGGTTAACCTCCTAGAGCATTCATCTCTTCATTCAAGAAAATGAATGGAGTCTCACAGTGATACACCAGATTTCTCAGTCTTTTCTAAGATACAGGAAGGGCTGAGAAGTGCCACATGATGCTGAGATAGTGTGTATGGTTATGCATGGCTATCTGAGACCTAGGGGAAGGAATAAGACAGACAGACTGATTGCCACCCTAAACCTCTCTGCGGAAAGTCTGATGCCCGTGGAGAGGAGAATACCCACTGGTAGAGTCTCCCCTGCTGTCCTCTGGGCCAGTGACTGGGGCAAGGAGGGCTTGATGGGGAGGAGCTACTAGGCAGTGGTTGGGAATTTTGCCACTGAAAGTTTTCAGGGTGAAAGGAAGAAAGTCCTGGGAGTTCATATGTTCCCATAGTGCCAAAACATCCAAGCAATGCTTGCCTGGCTGGCTCATACGAGCTGCCATTGTTCAGCCGGCTTCAGCTGCGCTCTTCCTCTTGTTTCCTAGCTGCCTGTTTTCAAGGGCTCCATGGATTGCACTCATTGTCAGTACAGCCAATTAGGGTAATTGTTGCCGTTATTTCAGTGATATCTCATAGAAATAACATGCTCATAGACATGGCTTTCTCACTCCTTCAAAGTCATCACTGTGCCATCAAAATTTTAGCTCAAAGTATTTGTTTAAACATGTAAATAATATTTGAAGGTCTGTCTCTCACATTCTTCCAAATTCTTTGTTTAAGCTTCCATGTAGGAATGGAGATAATAAATATTCATGTATTTCTTCCTACCTTGATATGCTAATTCTGGTGTGAATGGTAATCAAGAAGCAGCTGAAAAAGATGACTTGATTCTGGTATTATTTATGAATCCTGCACTGAAGTATTGGGCTGGGGGTGTGTGACAATGTCAGTTAAGAGTGATTTAGCATGAATTGCTCTCTGGAGATATCTTCTTTGCTTTATTCATTGTAGAAAATCATTTAAGATTACTGGATTCCCTATTTATTACCTCAATGAGTTGTCTCAAATTAGGTGAGACTGGTTCTTTCTTTCCCACCTCTTTCCCAGCCTTCTAAATAAGGTGCTGAACAGTGCTTCGAGTTGTGCACCTAACAGTCTGATTGACTTCAGTGAGTTGTTAGTTAGACAAAGTCTAAATGTTTGTAAGAGTGGTGGATCTTTTATAGTTACCAGCTTTATAGTATAAACTGAAGAGTTCATTTCCGAGCAAGCTGAATGGATGTTCAAGTTGTCATATTTAGCGTTTGAAGCAGTGACAAAAATATTTTCATAATACTGGAGAATTAAAGATATGCCTAAAATGAACACTAAGACACTAAGATCCCCAGACTTTGTCTCAGAAAGCTTCATATTTGAAAAAACTGGGACAGAAATCTGGATTTTGTCACTCATCTTGAGCAGAGATCCAAGCAGATGCACAATAACCGATATTGGTGAAATAGGTAGAAGTTTGGATTTAAATTTCACATTGGGATTCTGAGAGGTGGATTCATCTTTACACAGAATATTAGTGTGAAAATACAGAGTCACAACTCTTTCTGAGCCAGTTATTTGTACAGGCTGAAGATCTCAGGACTCTGCTATTAACTTCAGTGGCAGCAGGGACCTGCTTTCACCAGCACCGGAACTGAACCAAGTTAGAAAAGTAGCAGTGGCTCAAACCAAACCAGTCACACCAGACCAACATCCATGATAAATGCTTGAAGGAAAGACAAAAGACGGCTCGAGCTACTTGTAAATTGGTAACTCTCATCAGTGTGTGTAAACTCTGTCATGCACCATACTACATGTTTGCTAGAGGAGGAGTCACACAAATGGTCAGAATTAATTTAATTTTTTTATTTTTAGCATTTCAATGAAGTTGTAAATAACAGAAAGGATTGGAAAAACATATAACCCCACTACAGCCAATTTCCCATCTCATGAGCTGGTCGCCATTTTTAATAAGTATGAAATGATGTTTATCATATTGACAAATCTTGACTGCTGAAAGATCAAATAACGTTTGAACGTAAGGGGTTAAAAAGACCAGATGCTCAGAGTTGAGTTGATTGTAGATTCAAAATGCTTAAAGCTAAAAGCTGAAAGACTGAGCATTGTCTTTTCTCATTTGATGTTGCAGGTCACTGAGGTTACATGCTCTAACTATGTGAAGGCCCTATGAATATGAAGACTTCTTTCTTTTCATCTAGCAGCTTGGTAGCAGAATAACCCATTATGGTTACAAATTACAATTTTCTTTTCAAATGACTGGAAAGACAAGAAGGGCTAAATTTAAAACTCTGGTTGAAATATGCCCAGTTTCAAGCTCTTTAACGTGGGAGCTGTGGGGATTGTATTTAACTGGTGGTAGATGACACTCAATTGAATAATATCAGTTTGGCTCATGAGCTGCAGCATCACCAGATGTACCCATAAACTGCAAACATCCTCTTTATTCTGTTTCCCTATCAACACTGGATATGTTAAGGAAGAATATTTGCCTTTGTAAATGGTCAAAAATTGTCCAGTCCATAAAATGAAAAAAGTTAGTAAAAATGGTGTAAAACATGTAATATAATTAAATATGACTTCTCTACACTCTCCATAACAGGCTTACTGTAAACATATCATTACAGTTTTCAAACAGTGTTTTCTGTTTGTGAGCTCAGTTGTTTATCTGATTGATTTTATCATGGGGAGGGGGTGGTTAGCCAAATTTGACACACGATATTTGTTTTGGGCCTAGATTAGCTGGGCCCATATCATGAGGATGATGGAAGCTGCAGGATGCAAACCTATTTTTGTGCTTGCTCTTGAGCAGTCCTAAGGAAAGTTATATTCACCACATCAGGGATTTATTCAGTCTCATTATTGCCGTTTCACCCTGCTACAAGGAGGGCCTGGGTAGGGAGGACTCTGAGAATGTGAGAGTTTAATATTTCTCGTTAAGGATGTGCAGAGACAATAGAAGGAAGAGTGGGATCTCTGCCAGAGGTGTCAGGAGGAGAAAGCGGGTTGTTGATGCCTTCTATCAAAATGACAACTCCCAGTAGGAGTTCCTCATCATTAACTGCTTGGGAGCCATGGAAAGGTAGTCAATTTTGCTGGTGATGGGGGTTAGATCAGGAGCTGGCATTCTATCCATCGCACCCTCCCCCAGCCGTGCTGCCGTATGACCTGCTGGTGGGAAATGCACTGTACAATGACAGGGGCAGCGCTGGCATGGTAGGAGTCCTGCAGTAGTTTAGAGATGTCAGGAAAACACTGACAGCCTGTGCTTTTCAGATTTGGTAACCAGTTGATGCGTGGCTTGTTTAGCTGTGCTGTGAGGGTAGCAGGCTTTTCCATGCTGTTTTGTGGTAGTGAAGCTAGTTAAATGTGTGCTTCTCATATATTGGTTTGCCTCGCTACTGCGAAGTTTGCATGTGTTTTTATTACTCTTCTTGTTTCAGGAAGCAGATTGTAAGAGTTACTTCTGTTTCAGCAAAACACACCTCTCAAACTGAAAGATGCCATTTTTGCTCTGGCTAGCCTGGGGAACCTGCTCTGTTCTCGTGGACTAAGGGTGAAGGGCTTACCACAGCAAGACCAAGAGGGGAACTCTGCAGATGAGGCAACAAGGAGCTAAGTTGGCTACACATAGCCAACTTCATTCAACTTTTCAGCACATCTTGTAGGGCTATTCCCTGCTGGAGACTATTCCCTGCATTGGTCTTACCTAAATGTAACTGTCTAAAAGCTAGGTGTCTAGCCTAAACTAGTTAGACAACTTGCCTCTAGACTCCACTGCCAGTAGGGAGAGAGAGAGGTGACCCATCTAGCCTGTTTTATATAGACAGGCTTGACGCTCTCTGAACCATTTCAAGCTTCTGTTTTTTATGAAAGGATTTAATGGGTGCATCATTTATAGTTACCAGAGTCTGAGCCTCAGCTTTGCCATCTGTGTTGACCAGACTGAAAAGATGTACTGTCAAACATTGAAACACTCCACAAAGATTCAAGAGTCACTGCTGAAGATGGACTCAGAGGTGGTTTGCTGCCATTCTCGTGTGAGGGAGTGATAGCGCAGATGGAATTTAATCCATAAACAGTTTTTCTTAGATGTAATCCAGGCGTGCATATTTAAAGTGCTTTCCAGATTCTGGCTTCATTGCTGTCTTCATTGGAAATTTTTACACTGCAACTGTTTTCTCCCTACACACAAAGGGAATGGGTTCTCTGTAACATATGATGACACATTTCGCTAGAGGGACAAAAATGAACATTTTACTGAAAAAAGACCCTGTTAAACACATGCATTTTCCTCTTTGCAAAATGGGTAGATATTATTAAGTTATTTCTGTGGGTCTCCTTGCTATAATGTATTTTCTTTTGCATTTAAACTTGATCAGTAGCTCTTCATTAGTGCTGTTAGATCCTGAGGAAGAGCAATCCATTGTACTAACTGGCTGGGATACCAGATACAGAAGCTGGCATGGAATGAAACTCAGATGGTCACTATCTGCTTACTACACAGCCTGCCAGGAGTGGGATTCATGAGGAATATATGAGTTGTTTAACACATCTTTAAAAAGGAGCACATGTTTTTTTTGGTGCTCATACCTGTTCCTTTCTACTCAAATGAACACTTGCTTTTCACTTTGTCAAGAGTGTGACTGCTCCCTTTGCAAAAGTTTGTTGGCCCTTTTAAAGTCTCTACTAAAGTACCTTATTCTTGGTCATCAGAGATCATGCACTTTTATACAAAGCCATGGGATTTTCGGGTGTTGAATATGCCTAGATTTCAGCATCTACCAATGTTGGAATTTTTGAGAGCTTTAATCCAAAAGAAATATGCTAACACATCTTTAACGTAGGCACCAAGAAAAGGATTTATTTCACCTCTAAAAGTCAGATGTTAAGTTGAAACTAGTTGTCTTTCTTCCTCTCTAATTAACAGAAAGAGAGTCATATCACAAATCTTTCCAAGACACTTATCTTAGCGTTGTGTAAGTCATTCTTTGAAATTACCTTTATCTCTGCTAATTTTTGGAGAGGAATCCCACTCCTGCTCCCCATTGTTTTCCCCTTGATGTCAATGGGAAGTTGGATGTTGACACAGAAATTCAACATCTAAATATCTTTATGGATCTAGCTTTAAGCTTGAAAATTTTGTTAGATGATGTTTCTGTCTGCTTCTAAGTTGACAAATATCATCTTACCTTTTATTTTCACAGGGCAGAGGAGAAAACTCTCTGCGTAAATCCTTTCCTCAGAAAAATGTTACAATCAGTTGAACACTGGTAATTGTGTTCTAAATCTTTATAACCTCAGTTCTAGTCTTTAAAAATATATTTAGAATAGCATATTTAGCTGTATTTCTTCTCTTGCCTGTAGAATGCCAGGCACACCAATAGAACTATATGAATAATAAATTATAATACTGTTTATCATCTAAATTGTTATCGTTTAGAATTTTTCTCTCAAGTGTTTCTTCTAGAAATCTATTCAACCCTCCCAGATGACACATTTGGATGAACATTTTTCAACTGTGAGTGCCTAAAGTTAGTCATCTACAGCTATATTTAGGCACAGAAATGAACGACCTGATTTTCAGAGTTGCTGATGACTTATTTTGATGCATTAATAAGAATTTAATAGCTTAGATGTAGGTGCCAAAGTCTTAAGAATGTTTTTTTTTTTTTCCTGTGCAAAACTTGTCTATCAAACTGCAGAACACATGCAGAATTAAATTACTAATGAGTGATGACAATATGCCATATAAAAACAATATTACATTGAGTCATTTATTTGTTTACAAATAAATAGGCAGGCTAATTTTATGCACAAAATCCATGATGAAAGCTGATTTATAGGGATTTGAACAGAAAAGCATGTATTTATCCCATTTCATATCAAGACAATGGTGAATTCTCTGTGAGGAAACCACATCCTCTGGTTAATCTTTGTCATATGCCAAAGACAAATACAATGTGAAGACATTTTGCTCATTCTATAAGAAAAGCAAATTTAGTTTTTCCTGTTGGCTTTCATTACACAAAAATTGAGAAAAACTGGATACTGCACAATAAATTCATGCATATTGTAAAACAAAAGCCTTTCAGAAAACTTTAAGAACCATATGTTCATTTTAGAGATACATGGTGCCACTTTGAAATATGACTTCCTTGTTGTTTAAAGACCCAGTTCATCAAAGCGCTTGGCTACTTCCATTAACAGATCATAAGCATTTGCTTAAGGGCGTTGCTGAACAGAGGCCTAACAGACTTTTTTGCTATACCTTGTCTAGCTGCGTTTGAGAAGATCCCTAAACTACTTTGAGGATACACAGGACTACTTAGAGGATAAGGACTGTTGAACTATAATGTGACTGGCAGGGTCTAGACTTTAAAGACAAGGGTAATAAATACCCTTTGTTTAGTGTATTGTCCTATTCTCTGTTTTTACATTGAATTATTCTTGATACACACAAGGGCTTTTTGCAAAGAAAGAGATGAAATGAGGACCAACTGCTAGGTCTCCTCATCTTTAAGAGTTGGTCTCTGAGCCCTGATCCAACAATGGGGAGATTGTTATGAACCACAGGGCAGTGGGTGCTGGATCCCACTTACTGCCCTTAATTTGCTTGCAAAAACTTTAAGGAGAACATCTTGAATAAAAGTGAGCTGAATGAGAACTGCACAGCTCCACCTGACATTATATTGACAGCAGGTGGTAAATGTGGATGGAAGTGCCTGACTATCACTGAATAAAGCACGCACTCCCTTCAGCACCAGCAGCTGTGTGATCGCTGGGGAGTTGTTTGGTTACATGTGGTTTTTTCACATCTGTCATTTTAACTAAATTGGTGGTCTAAATGAATAGTGTCATGCGCAAGAACATTACATGGATTTATGGTAGCTGAAATGTGTAGCACCTAGAGGATTTGGGGTCCATGAAGCAGTGAATGGATTTCAGAAAGGCATGATTTTCATCTGTGGTAGATATAAGTTTGATCCATTATTCATCATGCTATGCAAAAGAGAATTGCACATTGGGTTCACAGGGCAGTCTTCTGGCATTTCAGAAAGAAGAAAAAGGAATTTAAGAGAAAGATTTATATGTTTATCTTGCCTCTGTTTATGATGTGAGCAAAAGAAGTCCAATTTCTTCCTAATTAGATTACAACAGGTGCGAGCAAATCAAACAGAAGGGAAGCTGTTTGTATAATATCTATATAGCATTTGGTGCGAGTGTAGCAGGGAAATGGGAAGCATCTCTCAGCCGTGCTTTTCTCCTCTTATGATCTGACACCTGCCACGTGCTCTGCCGTCCGATAGCAGTGTCACTGCGCTGTGCTCGGTGAGGCGGCTTCACCCTGGCCCAGGTAGGGCAGCTCAGTTAGGCTGAACCAGTGAGGGAAGCGAGTCCTCTTTTCAGATTTGTTTCACACTGTGCCTTGTTCTTCTGAGAGCTGTGTTGCCTCAGGTGCTCCTGTTCCTTCACTTGCACACCCTGTTTCATGCAGGCTTGGGTCCGTTGCTGTCACCCATGTGGGAGGTGTTGCAGTCTTTGCCACTTCTCCACTGCTGGTCCTGCCTCATGTTCTGCTTCAGGCCCTCCAGCCCAAGAGGTGGTAAGCAAAGGGTAGCACATCCTGCACGCAGACATCGCCTTCTCCAGCCATTTAAGATGAGATGCTGAGATGTGAGCAGAGAAGGCTTGGGGAGCGTCACACGTTCTGCTGTGTTACCTCATGGTTCTACCAGTGGAGTGATACGGTGGACAGTTGGAGGCCGAAACCCCCGAAAGTGTCATGCCATGAACTGCCCGAACTTGCCTGTCAGAGATTCTAGGTTGCCGTGGCATGTACAGATGGTGAGGGTTATTCTCCTTTCTCCTCAGATTTGCACTGGTGAAGCTCTGTTGATAACCCTCTGGGATACTTCTGATAATGAGAACAGAGTCCAGATGGGCAGATGCTGAACAAGGGGTGTAAGAAGATGGAAGTTTCACCCCTGTTTTTAAGCAACCCAGGGAGAATTGCTACTTCAATTAAAATAAAAACTAATGAGTTGAGAAACTTTAATTACATTTTAAAGTAGGGACAGACTTTCTACTTTCATTTTGAGTTTATAACCTAATAAGAAAAGTAAGATCTACTTTTTAATTAAACAACTGAGGAGATCAGAACTGAGATCCTGTTTGACTAGGATGCTAATTCTGTTCTTTAAAAACTGCTACTGAAACAGAAAATCTAGAGGATTAATTTATGATTATTATGGAGAAATGCACAGAATCATTCATGATGGTGAACTTCATAGTTTTCTTGTGGGCAAAATGAACTATTCTGATGTCATATAGTGTATTTGTGAGGAAACAAGGTCTATTTCTGTGTAAATACATTTTACCATTGCTTCAGACTCCTAGTGAGAACATAATGATAAAGCAATGGAAATACTGTCACAAACCTGCAGAAACCAGCCTGGCAGGAAATTCCAAACCCAATGGCAAACTTCCACAGGCTATTGGAAATTAGCTGCTGTTCCACTAAAACCGTGATTGGGAGTATGTCTTACGGGAAGAGGATTGACTTTTTAATATGCAGACGTGCAGATGGGTCCTTGTCAAGTTTATGGCGTGACACTCATTTACCTTCAGGGAGAAGCTGAAATACAAACTGTAAAGAAAAAACAGGTTCCACAGGCAGGATCTGTGAAAAAACATACTTTTGCAGATATTGCTCTTGACTATTCAGAAAGGCATGTGAAGAAGTGCATTTACAGCAATTAATGGCTAGATAAGTGAACATTACAGTTCTGGGGTTTTTTACAACCTGGATTTTCTCTCTGCTTCTCTTTCCTTTTTACCACCATTTCCTCTGGTGCTACATTCTTACCTGTTTTCGATGTGTTTTGAAAAATTGCTCTAGACTTGTCTACATAGAGATCTATTAATAGCTATTCATCCTCTAGGCAGGTGCTCTAATTCCATCAATAGAGTGTCTTTTTTTGGATTAGCTTAGCTCAAGTCAGGGTGGACTTAAACCAATTCAGACTAAGTCACTCTTATTTTGAAATAAGAGAGCTTATCCAAAAATTGATTGAGGAAAGACTTATTTTTCTTTAAAGTTGACACTATCTCAGTCTAAATACACTTTGTCGTAGTGTAAACAAGCCCTGGGGAGCATGCCATGTGTTCTGAATTATATTTGCAAGCTTTTGTGAGTACTCCGACTCGTGTTCATGTGCAATTCAACCTACAGCAATTCAAGATGTTATCACTTCCCCACCTTCTCTGCTATTTATCACAGCCCTTCTGTCAGAAGTTCCTGCCAGGGTGGCAGATAGCAGACGGGAGCACCGGCTCATTCAAATCTTACCGCTTCAGTTCAAAGGTGTCACCGTTTAAGGCTGGGCCGG
>NW_009610958.1:0-10369 GCF_000690535.1 Cariama cristata
CCCCCAGGTCTTTTACTGCCAGACAGTTTTCCAGCCACTTGACCCAAAGCCTGTAGTGTTACATGGGGTTGTTGCGACCCAAGTGCAGGACCTGGCACTTGGTCTTGTTGAATGTCATACAATTGGCCTCGGCCCATCGATCCAGCCTGTCCAGATCCCTCTATAGAGCCTTCCTAGCCTTCAGCAGATCAACACTCCCACCCAACTTGGTGTCATCTGCAAACTTACTGAGGGTGCACTCAATCCCCTCTTCCAAATCATCAATGAAGATGTTAAACAGAACTGGCCACAAAACTGAGCCCTGGGGAACACCACTAGTGACCGGCCGCCAGCTGGATTTAGCTCCATTCACCACCACTCCCTGGGCATGGCTGGCCAGCCAGTTTTTAACCCAGCAAATTTATATGTTCAACTTGTAATCATTTGTACAATTGTAATCACAAATAAACATATTTGTGAGACTAGCATATCCCTACTGCATCAGGCACAACAAACAGCCACCTCTCTGAAGAAATACTCATAGTCCACTATGAAAAGAGCTGTGTTATGATAAGCTGCATCAGGTGGCTGGCCTTGAGTGTGGCAAGAACAGGCTGCAACTGCAGGCATGGGTAACTGTCCTGAAACGGAGCAGCTCTAGATGGGGTGGGCTGTAACTTCCCATTGTGACTGTGTCCAAAGGAGTAGAGGGGTTCCACGTGAGACCTTTGGTGCTAAATGACACAGAGGATACAGTCTGAGCCATACCATGCAGTAGATGGGTCTGCATCACACAGGTGATTCTCACAGCCTTTCTCAAAGCAGGAACTACTTAGACCACCACCTCATTATCACAAAGCTCCCCAGGAGCATGTGAGACACTCAACTTTAGGCAGAGGCTCTCAGGACTGGGAAGGATTCAGATGTTTATATGTGAAGGGGAAACAAGATGTCTTAAACCAGTTTGATAGTGACCTGAACTTATCAAGAGCTGTACTCACACCCAGGAAGCACTTTTTATAATTTAGCTTCCAGTTAACTAATGTGGCCCAGTGAAAAATAACTCCACCTTCCCCCAGTGAAGACAAGGCACTTCACTTTATTCTAAGTCAATTTCTTTCTGGTTGATCATCATGATCCTGTCTCACAGGGGAAACAAAGAGCCCTGCTTTTATGGTGTTTACTTGGAATAGTTCATACATACTACTTTACCCAGGAAGGAAGACAAGATGTAGCCTGGAGACAAAGAGAAATGTTTAATGGTGAGTATAAGTCCCCAAAGTAGCTATTTTTGGGGGATAGGATATTGATGTCTTGAAGCCAATACTTCTGTGGGATAATTGTCCAAAGGCAGTCTTGGACATCTCAAGACAAGGCAAATCTCTTATAGATATTAACACTGGAGGTATTCGGACCGTACTACTTTTTATTACCACAGAACCTGGTCGTAAATCTCTGCCTGGTTCCTCCACCTCCCCATTATCTGCTACTGTGTAAGTATTTCTCCTTTTTCTTTAAGAAAAATACTATCTGAAAACACAGGGACAAGTGAGAGGTAATTAAGGACAAGGTCCAGTTGTCCCATGAACATATTTGCAACATAAGGTCCTGCAGAGTTTGAGCCTTCTCTGAATGCTTGTCGGCTCCAGGGACTTAGCAGGGAAGGCAGGGAGCAAGTGGAAATCTTTGCCCCTGGCACAAGCAGTGAGAAATCTGCACTGTTTTTTTTTGCAGAGACGACACAGCTGTCATGCTTAGGAGCTTGCCTTTAGGGTTCTGTAGTTGCTGAGTCAAGTAGAGTCCTGCTGCCATGTATCCAACAGGGAAAGGACAATCTCTCACAAGGAGAGCGATGGTAGATCAGCAATTGAGGCACACCCAAATTGAAATCTCCGTTTTTCCACAGATCTCCTCTATCATTCTGGCTCTACTACTTCTTCTGTGCTTCCACCTTTCAGCTAGATGAGGAGGAAGAAGAGTGACTGATTTCATTCAGCCTGTCTGAAGAGACCACATTGATCTGATCAATGGTTTCCAAGCTTTTCTGAGGTACTAAGCCAGCATGAGGAAGAATGCTGCTGTCTGTTGGGGCAGAATACTACTCTGCAATGGTTTGCATACCACTACTAGGACATACAACATAATTTGGGAACACCTGAACTGCAGAAAGAGGGCGACAGAGGGGTTCTGGATTCTTAAGTCTAACATTTAAATGGACAAATATGTTGCCTCCACTTTGAACCCTACCAGTCAAATCAGTGTCACTCTCTAGCATGCCATTTTCATCCTAGGTGACATTTTGAAAATACTTCAATTTTTAGGATTCAGCAAGATTAGAAAAATACAGGCCACAGAGTCAGACCATCCTTGGAATTTTGCAGAGTTGGTGGGCAGGTAAGCAGGAGTCGGGATTCCAGTGATGCCTTCAAAACATTGCAATGAATAATTGCCCCTTCTAAGAAGAAGAATGGTTGGCCAGAACATCAGAAATAATTTTTTTTCTGAGCTCAGGCAAGAGGTAGAAATCATACCAGCCTAACATTTCACAGACAAGAAAGTGGCTTCTAATTTTCTTGTAAGTCAGAAAATGCTTAATTCTATGAAGGGAAAACAGAAAACAGCTGACTACCACGAGGGAATACTATATATTAACCATCCCATCTACCGCTTAATCTACCAAGAAAACTAAACAAAAGTGAAGGATGAAAAGATAATAAAAGTTGCTTTTGAAAGTATGAAATACAGTTTAGTTACAGTAGTCTCATTTTCAAGTTGGTACCATTTTATCTCCTTTTTATATCTGCCCAACACTTAATTTAACAGTATTATTTCAGATGTTTAACTACATAACAAAAAAATAACAGTTCTGTCTGCACCTAGGAGACAAGGCTGGGTCAAGGTTATGCATAACCATACGAAAGTTTTTAAAAATTGTTGTTTTCCTAACAAAGGACTTTAATCATACTAAACCTTGCTACCTACTCATAACCTATGGGAACAGTACACATTGCCCACTTTCTGAACACCTTCCTAGTTTAAGTCAGTACAGTTAGTACCTGGAGACCAGAAGCAAATGGGCATGTCAGTCAGCCATCTCTGGTAAGGGGAAAATCACCTCTGGTGCAGAAGCAGGGTCAACAGCTGGAAGGACAGGGTGGCTGTCATTTCATCTGCATATACCCACAGCCAGACGTCTCCATATTTTGCCACCCCTTGCAGAATCTTGCCCTAGGCAGAACTATCTATGCTGTCTGCTTGCTCATGTCAGCCCTGCAGGGAGATAGGCAACTCAAGGCAACAAAAATAATTATGGGTTTTATATTTAAATTATTGAGTAGTTGTACATTTTCTGTCTGCAGCACTGGAAAAATAAGGTCCCTCACCCAAGTCATGGACAGGTTTCCTATCATCCAGTCCTTGAACTCAAATAGAGAGTATTATAAGCCAGGCCAAGCACCTTGTTAAATAATGCACACCTCAAAACCAATGCCACACTTACCCTTCCTCAAAAACCTTATTTCAAACATTTCTCTTCTCCTTTCTTCCTGGATCCTCCCTATTTTTATCATGCTTAAATTCAGCTTTGGAAGAGGTTTGCACACCACTGTATGTTTTCATCAGGACATGTGCAATGACTTGAAACTAAGGAAAATTTACGTTTATTTAATACTTTGTTTGCAGCCACAGCTTCAGTAAGTTCTGCTTGCCACTGCACCAACAGGTAGTATATCCAACAGTTCCTCAAGGATGCTTCATCTTCAGCCTCAAAAGTAGTTGTGCAGTTGGCACTTGCTGGTCTTTTTGAATGGGAGCACAATTGTCAGTGCTATGGCATGTTAGGACATGTTAAGTCACAGGTCAGATGCTAGATAAGTTATCTGCTTCAACATAAAATGCTTTTAAAGTATTCTTGGCCAGAATACAAGCTGAAGTTTTTCAGCCTCATTGTCTTTTAAGGATAGCTCTGTTTCAAGGAATACATTTCAGGTTGAAAAAACAGGTCTGCTTTTCTAACTTTCTGTGCTCTGGGACCCCAGATCAGGCTTTGTAGTTCTGCAAATAGAAGAGGGTTTGAGGAGAAAAGGAGGCTGTAGGTGGGCTTCCCTCAGTTTCCTAGGGTTTATTAACCTTAGGACAAGGAGACAAAATAATTTGTAATGCCTCAACTCTGAGTGAGATTTTAGATAATGTAGGAGAACAAAAAAATTCTTCCCCAAATGATAGAGAGACCTAGGGCTGATCAGCAAGAGGTGTACCTGCTAATGCATGTCTCCCCAAACCTTCAAGCTACTGAAGAAATTTAGCCAGAACCATCCACTGCACACCATGGGCAACCTGGACATGCTGCCACAACCACAATACCTCCTTACAATTTAGTACTGATTATGGACACAAGCATCAGCTTTTTCATTGACAGCTGTGAGGACTTCTCTGGGAATATAACAAATCAGTAAGACCACAAATGGACAGACCTAGCTAGAAGCCATAGAGGAAGGTTAAAGTCCAACAGAGCCTCCTGCTAAACCAAGCAGAAGGTCAGGAGGGAATAGAAACCATGTCCTAAAATGAGTTCTGAGCCACTGGCAGGCTCCGCTGACAAGCCCCTGTCTCCAATGACAGATCTGAAAAGTGGAGTTCTGGAAGCTTACGTGGAAACTGCAGCCTAAGAACAGACATTCAGTTTGCGTAATAAGGTGGAAAATAGTCATATGGCCAAGAGATATGGAGAAGGCTCACAGGTTATTACGTATCAAGGGCTTGGCAACTGCCAAATAAAATACAGAGGATTGTAGCAGAAACTTTCCATCGCCTATGGGATAGGAGAGATCTCAAGTGATTTTTTCCAAACAGGACGCAATTTCCCAGTTCTCCTCCACTGCATCAACCTTCCCTCCCTCCTCCAAAATGGAGTCTCAGTTGCTGCTTTTTCTAGTGGCAATATCGTTTTGCCTGGAAAGATGCTGTGAGTCCTCCTCCCTCCTTACAGCAGGGAAAGTTAGTTTATGCTCTGTTTCATTCCAGCATAGATCAGTCTGGATGCATTGCCTTATTTATGTCCTGCATTGGCCTGAACAACTAGCCAAACGAATATGTTTGTAGTGATCACTAGACAGGAGTTCAAAGCAGCAAGCTCATTTTCAGGGATGAACAAACCAAGTTTCCCTTTGCCTAGTAGAATTACTGCCCTTATTTCTAACATGGATGTGCTGTGATCACTCTTTGCCCAGGAGGCTGAGGTAAAGCTAGGTCTTTTGCCTCACTGATGCTAAAGAACTCCTGAATATATATGTGGTATAGGAAAGGCAGAAGGTGGTTAACCCTTTCATGCATTTCCCTAAAGTAATCCAGCCCCGTCATGACCAGAATGAGATTACCTTCACAGAATGGTGTCAGCTTGCCCATAATTGCTTTCTCCAGACAGAGCAGTCAGCATCAAGCAGATTGCCTATACATGTCACCTCCTGTAGTGGCCAGGAGTCCCTGCTGTGATGCTTTTTCCTCTGTGCTTGGGCTTTTAGTGTCTAAGGGCACAGTAAGGCAGTCACTACCCAATGGTGCAGGAGGAAGCTAAGCAATAGGAGTGAGCATGGGATTATAGTGAGTGGGGATAATGCAGGGCAAGTTTGTTTCATCCAAGAAGGGAGAGTGATCACCAAGGTGAAGTTCAAACCAGATTTCAGAAGGCAGGTGGTTCCTGGATGTGCTAGGGTAGAGAACTAATAGTGAGAGAGAGGCTGAGCATGGACGTACCCACATGGTTAGAGTTGCAGTGCCATGTCAGAATGGGACAGTGATGGGGTCCCACAGCCAACAGGCAAATCATCAGTCAAGCAGTGAAGTACCAGAAAGTGCTGGGGACAAAGGAGAGAAGAGCGTTGAAAGAATGTGAAGGACAGCTGTGGTGAAGAAAAAAACAGGAGTGCACAGGGCTGATAGTCCAGTTAAAGGAGCTGGGTAAGGCAAGATGCCCAGTGAAGAGTGATGTGTGGGTTTGACTTCAGCTGGCTGCCAGGCTCCTACCCAGCCGCTCTCTTACTCCCCCTCACCAACAGGACAGGGTAAGAAAATAAAATGGAAAACCTTGTGGGTCAAGATAAGGGTAAGGAATGTGCTTGCCCCAGTTACTAACACACTCGACTTGGTGAAAATTATATAGATTTATTGCCAGTTAGAAATAGAGTAGGATGGTGAGAAACAAAGACAAGAGAAAAACACTTTCCCCTCACCCTACCCCTTCTTCTCAGGCTCAGCTTCACTCCTTCACTCCCAACTCCTCTACTTCCTCTCACCCCAGACACACAGCGGAATGGGGAACAGGGGTTGTGATCGGTCCACAACGGTTCCTCCGTGCCGCTCCTTCCTCCGCACGCTGTTCTGCTGCTCCAGCGAGGGGTTCCTCCTGTGAGATAAAGTCTTTCATGGACTCCTCCAACATGGGTTGTCTCCACAGGGTACAATCCTTCAGGAATGGGCTGCTACAGTGTGGATCCCCCATGGGCTGCAGCTTCTGCCAGAAAACCTGCTCCTGCATGGGGTTCTCTCCACAGGCCACACCTCCTGCCATGTTCCAGCATGGGCTCTCCACAGGCAGCACCAGCTTCCTTCAGGGCATCTCCACCTACTGCAGTGTGGGATCCTCCACGGGCTTCAGGGTAGATCTGCTCCACTGTGGTCTTCCTTGGGCTGCCAGAGGAAAACCTGCTCCACCACGGTCTTCTCCACCGGCTGCAGGGGAATCTCTGCTCCAGTCTCAGGAGCACCTCCTCTGCCTCCTTCACTGACCTTGGTGTCTGCAGGGCTGTTTCTCACACTTTTTTTCCTTTCCTTCTTTCCCTTTGTGGCATTTTTTCCCTTTCTTCAGTTATTCCTCCCCCAGGTGCTACCATCTTGGCTGAGGACCTCAGCTGTATCTCTGGTGGGTCTGCCACAGAGCAGCCCTGGCCTCTTCTCACAAAGGCCCCCCTACAGCCCCTCCGCTACCAACACCTTGTCACATAAATCCAATACAAGTGAAAAACTCTACAGGTTGGGTGTGAGTTTCTCCGTAAGGAGATAAGGAGCACTTGCTAACTAGAAAGAAGGGAGGAAAGCTGGAGAGAGGTCAGGCGTGCATGGGAGACTCAGCCACTGATGGGAAACAAGACAGAAGGAAAGAAGCGGGCAAAACCACAGAAGACTGAGGAGGAAGGGGGGAAGGAGCAAATGATAAGGACTGCAAGGAAGCAGAGACGTGGAGGAGTGGCAAATTAATAGGCCCATGGCTGCAGAGAGTGAGGAGGAGTGGCCTTGAGCAAAGCAACGGGCTCTGTGAGAGAAGAAAAAGGAGGCTGGAAGATGCACACCCTGAGATCTACTAGGCAAGCTAAGCAGGGAAAAATTAAGCACAAATTACTACCAAGAGAGAGAAGAATATTGCAGAGAAGAAACTGTTGTAAAAGTCTGTAGGAGGGGAGGAAGGGGAGGAAGAGAGAAAGTGGAAAAGACAGCATATGAGGTTTGGATTTGTTTTCTTCTTAAGTTTTACAGAAAATGTAGTACCTATACATACATTCCCCCTTTTATCACTTTCAAATATCCATATTGCAAACACAACTCCTTTCTTGCATGCAGCTCGAAAGTATTGGCAGGCAAAACGAAATGGGTGGTCCCTCTTCTGTTTGGCGTGTGACCTCTGACTGAGCCCAGGAGGTTATGTGGCAGTGGCACAAGATTATGTGCCACAGCCTAAAGCCACCTGGCTTGTTGGATTTGGATTGTGTCTCCAAATTGACACTTGTTCATTGCTTTCTCTTTTACTTTCCAATCAAGGTACACTGCACTAAAGTACAGTTGAAGCTGTGAATTTACATCCAATTTTGAAAGGACATTTCAGCATGTAGGCTTTCTTCTAAAACCCAGCCACTATAAAGCCCAGGGTTTCTCAGTTGAGCTCTTCCAGATTTCCTTTAAACAGCTTTAGTTAAGGAATTGCCAAGTTGGGGCGCTTACCTAGCCTTTGTTCAGCTCTGTGTACAAAGCCCTGCAATACTTTCAGGCTTATGACTAAAGTAACTTTTTAACAGTAGTTTATACTGGAGAATCTTAATACTTGGATAAAATCTACTAACTGCCTTCTCTTAGTCCCCTTCATGCCTGCAATATCCATCCTGTTCTGTAACTGCACACTGGGATGCAGAAGAACCATTTACATCAAAGCCAAAAATAGAAATAAATCAACTGTCTGAGGGGAAAAAATGCAAGTAATTCCTCTGGAGATCTGTAATTGCATATCTAAAAAATCTTCTGTAGTGGCCACGAAGGTGCACAGGAGGAGAATCTGCCTCTTGCTGTCATGCACTCACTGGGGTGAAGCCCTGGCTCCCGCACCCCTTCTTCCACCCAGGTGTAGTAAGGACTGCAACTCTTTCTCTCAAGAGGGCTACAGTAATGTGGTGTCTCTTGACCCAGCCACCTGTTATCACAAACCTTGTGACAAATAGAGTCTGAGGTCACTATTGATGAATTTTCTGGAGATTGGCAAAGGAAAGGACAGATTTTGGGAAGGTGGAGAAAAGGCAGGGACTGTTTACATAAGCCATGTTTCTTAGGAAAACAAGGATCAAAAGGAGAAGACTACAGCTTGATGTAAGACATGCAATTTATTTCCATTAGGCATTCCCATAAAGGAGCAAACCTGAATCATGGCTTTGTGGCACACATAGCAGCAGTCATCCACTGATTAACAATCTCCTCCCAGGGTTAATGAGTCAGCCAAATCACCTACACGTTATGAAAACTACAGATAAAATTTAGAAGTGCTGTCATTTTCCTTGAGGAAAAGGCCGTGCTGATTAGTGAATCTTAGTCTGCTGAGGTCCCCAGTCATGGACAGGAGCATATTTATCCCTTCTGTGAACTCTGAAGATGATGTTATTCACCAGTGACTAATGATTTGGAGTGTTTTGACGAGGTGCAGTACAGGAAGTATTGCATGCTTACTCTGAAAGTCAGGCGTCTGGTTTTGGTTTCTTAAATCGATACCTTTAATCCCTTTTGAAATATTTTGGTCTTTAATTTTTTTTTTTAATGAGAAGCAAAATAAGTTAGCAACCTACTTCCATTCTTAAACTCCCTTTTAGGTTCCCTAAAGTTTTTGGCTTGAATGAAAGAGTACCATGTTTGTCTGAGAACAAAGAGGATTGCTTAGGCCACTTGAATAAAACTGCAAGCAGTGTGAAGTACCAACCATTGCACCAGCCTGCTTTGATTTTTCCCTAACATTTTTCTGCTGTCTTCATACCTCAAATGCTAGCTTATTAGCACTGTTTTGATCTTCTTGGAGAGTTAGTCCTCACTGTTAACCTGGTGGAAAAACAGGCTGACAGTAAAGGACTTTGGAGAAGGTGAGCAGTTAGGGCTAATACCAATTACATGGCTCCTTTAGCCACCACTCTGTGAAATCAAGTTCAGCCACCAATGTCAACCTAAACAGGTCTGTAAGTACAAAGTTTTGTACTTAAATCTTTCTTTAAGACATTTAGATTAAATTTCCATTATATGTAAAGGGAGAGTCAAACCTTCATATTTACCTCCAGCCTACTCAAGTGGGCAGTCTGCTCAGTGGGCTGTTGCATGGGTTGAGGACAGTGTTGGGACCAGCCAAGCACAGAAGTACAGCTGTTCTAACCTCCTCATTTAGAGATGAGCCCCCCAGCAGATTCCAACCTTTCATTTTGGTAGGGTGTGTGTGAGGGTTGGAACAGGTCCCACAGTGGAGCCCACGTCTCTGGCAAAGAGAATTCTATTGAGTGCTGCAGGTTAGAATTGAATTGATTAGTGAAGATAAATGTCTAATGCTTAACGTATACCCATTTATTTAAAGATTCAGCTTGGTTCATATAACACTGGGTAATGCAAAGATTTGTTGCATGCTACAAAACACAGTTTCCATATCGGTCCTTTTCTCTTTCCAGAGTTCAGTGTCATTATAGCATTTGCATACTGAGCAGCCATCCAGCACTTCATTAAAATAGCCTGTTTGGCCAATAATGCCAGCTCAATTACCATATTACCTGAAATACATATAATGCTCAACTGTAGTTCAAAAATCATAGCAATAAAAGAATTCTGCAAGAGCTAAGAGAACTAGACTTGAGTAAGTGGCCTCAAAAGTAATTCCTCCTCGTTAGCCCCATATCTAACACCAGATGGACACTGAAACCCCGAAACTCTCCTGCATACAAAAAAGTGCATGCCCTCCTTTGAGGAAGTGAAATTCTCTCACAAAGATTTTTGGTACATCCTGATTTGGTAGCATGTGTAGCCTTCAGGTGGTGCAGCATGCAGGAGTTACTGTGCCCTGAAAATAGGAGCTGGGAAGGAACAGCTCTGCAGGGAACTGAAGGGAAAG